>NC_058080.1:127096251-127352592 GCF_014858855.1 Bufo gargarizans | reverse complement strand
TGCATATAACATACTTCATATGCTATGTACATCCTGTATATTATGTTATGTAATTTTTTTTTTCCAAAATATTTTCCACTACTGCTTTTTGGGAGATGCCGGAGATTTACTAAACAAAATATTATCAACATATGGAGTGCATAGCATGTGCCAATTTATTTATGTGTTTTTTATTCAATATTTTTTATGTCTAATCACTTTTAGGAAAGGGAGAAGAGGGCATGGCTAATAAAAATTGTGATTTTCCTAATTTATTAAACAGGTGAGAGATGTTTGCCAAATTACTGTATTGCTGTATGTGTATGTCAGCATTAAGGTGGCATAAGGAAGTCAAATGTGTCTGAATTGTGCCAGCTATATTATGCTATATATTGCAACTAAAACGACAACCAAGAAGCCCCAAAAACTAACGTACCTGCCAAATTGGTATCCTTATGGGTTAGACATATCATAAAAAAGCCTATGGTATAATAACTTAAATAAATACCTGTAAAGCAATTCCAGACCACTTGCCAATCAAATACAAAACTTTATTACAGAATTAAATACATAATTAAAAGACATCAGTACAGGGAAAGGCGACATCAACTGGAGGAAGACACAGCAGATACAAAGTAAAAAAAAATGTCCATATTGATATACAAAACCAAATCAAATAAAGGGACAAAGGACAGTTACCGATGCTGTGTCTCCACCAGAATGGCGCGCATTTCGGCGAACCTTCGTCTGGGGGTGGCGTCATCACTGAGGTACACAGTTTAAATACCCAAAGAAACCAATCACAAAAGGCCCTATATATTAAGCACCTGTGAGGAGATGTAGCCGCACTGTTTTGGCGCTCGATATCATTAAAAGTCACGTGATGGCACATGTCACGTGATATCATCACATGACCACACCGCAGATCACATGATGATGACGGGGGACCGGAATCGTGACGTACACATTGCGAGATCCGGGCCAGCAGCACCAAAGGCATAGATGCGCGTGCTCAGGCCTGGCAGTTAGATCCAAACAAATTTTATCAGTCATAATTATTGTATTTGCATGACTGATTATACTAGATGCAAATTCCGGCCAACAGAAAGAGTGGCGAGGTAAAAATCAAGAAAACAGAAGAAGAGGGGAAAGAGTCTTACATAAAACTAAAAAGAACCATTATGATTAGTGCATACATCAAAAGGCACAAAATAAAAAAAGATGTATATTTATAATTAAATGAGATTAATGATTATAATAAATACATACAATTGTTCAAGTGAATTGCAATTAAAGAATCGTGATAATCAATAATACTGAATGTAAATATGCTTAATAAAATAAAAATGATATATAAATATGTGCAATGTGATGACAAATATCAATCAAAATAAAGTGAATGTGAAATAGTAATTGTGCAAAAGTGATTCAATAAATATCATTCTGCGTAATTGAAAAATCACAAATACAATATGTGAAAAAATATACAATAACCCATACCTCAAAATCATAATACCTTAATCTATTGACTCACTCCCTACCCCAATTCTATACCTCAAAACCATACTCCACCTCCCGTGCAACTGCATACCACCACCACCTATTGAGCGCAGCTTTCTTACCATACTTCCCCATCTTCCCAAAAGCGGCAACAGTTTGATAAAGGCCATATACGGCCGAAACGTTACTGTATGTTAAGGCCGCACTTCAAATAAACTATTCACCTGTTTGCAACATAACTACCAGAGATATAGCAGCTGAGAAATTTCTCCAGGGATTGGTTGGAATGCTCAGCAGCACCATAAGACTGCGGATGGTAGGCTGAGGAGAAGGAAAGGTGAACATCCAACTGAGAACAAAAGGCACGCCAGAACCTAGAGACAAACTGGCTCCCGCAGTCTGAGACAATTTCCTTAGGCAACCCGTGTAAACGAAAGACCTCCCTGGCAAACACAGAGGCCAGCTCCTTAGCAGTAGGCAGGTTCTTAAACGGAACACAGTGTCACATCTTGGAGAACCAATCGCAACCATAAGGATAATCGTGTAACATTGGAATGCAGGAAGTTCCACAATAAAGTCCATGGCCAGGTGAGACCATGGATGCCCCCCATTGGGAATGGGATGCAGTAGACCCAAGAGTAGGCGGCAGGAAGATTTGTTCTGCGCACAGACAGAACACGCAGCCACTCTCGTGGCAACATCAGTGCGGAGAGACGGCCACCAGAACTGGCGGGAAACAGCCCAGGACATCTGTTTTTTTACCAGGATGACCATCAGTCCTTGAATTGAGGCACGTGTGCAGCAGCTTGATGCGCAACCCCTCAGGCACAAAACATTTGCCAGCAGGTCTTACCATGGGTGCATTAGACTGAGCAGCCAAGATCCGTTCACCAAGAGGAGAGGTCAAGTTGGTGTGGATAGCAGCCAGGATATGATCGGAAGGTACGACTGGCGTTGGCACGGAGTCCTCCCTGGACCACTCAGCATATTGAAGAGACAAGGCATTAGCCTTAACATTCTTGGAGCCGGGCAAATAGGAGACCACATAGTTAGAATAAGAATAAGGTCCATCTAGCCTGACGGGGTGTAAGCCTCTTGGCCTTCGAGAGATACGTCAGATTCTTATGGTTGGTAAGAATGAGAACCGGAACCGCAGAACCTTTGAGCGAGTATCTCCACTCTTTGTGAGCCAGGATGATAGCCAAGAGCTCTCTGTCTAAAATCTCGTAATTGCATTCTGCTAGAGACAGCTTCTTAGAGTAGAACCCACAAGGAAGCAAGGGTCCATCAGGTGTCTGACACTGCGACAGGAGGGCGCCTACTCTTGTCTCAGATGCATCCACCTCTAGGACAAAGTGCAAATCAGGATTGGGATGAGACAGAATCGGAGCCGAAGCGAAAGCATATTTGAGGCCCTCAAAAGCCTGGGAAACAGGAGGCATCTAACTGTGGGGATCGCTGCCCTTCTTAGTCAGATCTGAGATGGGTTTGGCCAATACGGAAAAGTTTCTGATAAATTTCAGATAATAGTTGGCAAATGTAATGGAACGGAGACCACTGGGGCGAGGCCATTGCAGAACTGCTGAAACATTTTGAGGGTCCATGGAGAACCCTTCAGCAAAAATTATATAGTTTAAGAAAGCAACCTGAGACTAGTGAAATTCACATTTCTCAAGCTTACTGAAAAGCCCATTCCTACGCAACCGTTGAAGCACCCGTCTGACATCCAGGTAGTGTGATTCAATGGAGTCCGAATAAACCAAGATGTCATCCAAATAGACCACCACACATTGCTGCAAAATATCTCAATAGACATCATTAATGAACTACTGGAAGATAGCGGGCGTATTGCACAAGCCAAAAGGCATGACCAGATATTCATAATGACCAGTTCTGGTATTAAACGCAGTCTTACACTCGTCACCCTCCTTGATCCTTACGAGGTTATATGCTGCCCTTAGGTCAAGTTTGGTAAAGACCGGTGCTCCCTTGAAGCAGTCGAACAATTCGGTAATTAACGGAATCAGGTATGCATTCTTGACAGTGATGCGATTGAGACCCCCTATATTCAATGCAAGATCTCAACTCGCCTCCATTTTTCTTTATGAAGAAAAAGACAGCACCTGCTGGAGAAGTGGACTTGCGAATGTGTCCCCGGAAAAGTGCATCCGCAATGTTCTCCTCTATCGCCTTATTCTCCGCAAAGTGGATAAACTGTCACGGCGGACGAGCACTCAGACACACAGATAAACCGACAACCAGGCTCTAGGCGAGAAGCAGGGGAAGGGTCACCTCCTAGCTAATCTCTCCCTGCACTGCTCAGCCCACATTCAGACCTTGGTGGTAGGAATGATGTGTCCCCGTGCCTGGACTAAAACACCCTAAATTCCCTGAGATGGTGAGAAGGGGAAATAGGAGCAGCCTGCTCACACAGAACCTGGATGGGAGAGATGACACAAACACAACCTAGACAGCAAACAACAAAAACTGAAACCACACTTATTTTTTCTGAGCTGGAACAGACAACCTTCCTTCCTTGCTTCCAAGGCCAGACTGATTTCTATAACCCGCCCAGAGCACTGGAATTGAGAGCTATTTAAACTAATGACCCCACCCAGTGCACCTGATGGGAGGCGGATCCAGCACGACTCCAAAACAAAACACTAAACACGTGCTGTTATTCTGGCCGACCTCCGCACATAGTCATAGCATGGCATGACATAAACCCTGCCACGAGCGGGAATGGCATCGGGTTGCAGATCTACAGCACAATCGTAGGGACGATGAGGAGGAAGGGCACCAGCGCGCATCTTGTCAAATACATCCAGATACGCAAGATATTCAGGAGGCAACACAGAATCCGAGGAGGTACAAAGTACCTTAACAGGCCCATTTATGTAAACAGCACCACACTGTGGAGACCAAGAGAGGATCTCGGCCGACTGCCAATCAAAGGTCGGATTGTGCTGCTGAAGCCAAGGGAACCCCAAAACCACGGAGTAGTGCAGGAGACGAAATAAACACAAAACGGGCAGATTCCCTGTGAACAGCACCAATCGCCTTATAGACTGGAACAGTCTCGTGGGTAACCTGCGCCGGTCGCAGAGGTCTCCCATCAATGGCCTCAATGGCCAGTGGAATAACACGAGGCTGCAGGGGTATGGAATTTGCAGCAACAAATGTACTATCAATAAAATAACTGCCAATACCGGAGTCCACCAATGTTTGAGTAACCACTGTGCCCCCTGTCCAGGCGAGGACAACTGTGATCAGCGGTTTATCTTTACGAGAAGCCGGGGACAATGAAATTCCACCAAAAATATACCCCCAACAGGACCTTACGGTGCGAGCGTTTCTCGGACGGGTCAGACATGACTTCAGGAAATGCCCGCTGAGACCGCAATACAGGCACTGGCCCTCCCTCCTCCTAAAGGCCAGCTCAGCCTCAGAAAGGTGAGTGAATCCCTACCGTGCGTCATCGCGTTTATCTGGCACAAGGCAGGCTTCCGTGGCCCAAATGTTTGAGAGTAAAAAAATGATGACGATGGATAATCCTCTTGCCCAACTGCTGACCGCTCGCTTGTCGGAACTGCTAGCCCACCAACTACTGCCATATAAGTTGGTGGTCTTGGAGGCCTTTAAAAAATTGGTGGTCATTGACACACCGCAATGGAAGGTCTCCGGAAGGAAATATTTCCCAGAAGGGCATCCCTGTACTATATGGCCACGTTCAGTGGCAAGTTAATATATCTCTCGCACACAGTGTCGGTGCCAACATCTGACCACAGACACGTGGTCTAGCAAGCATAGGCAGGGAAGTTACATAACTTTTACTGCCCACTGGGTGAACCTTCTGACGGCCGTCAAGCATGTAACCCGTGGCACCCGTGTGGATTTGGTGTTACTGCCACGGATTGCATGCATGCCTGCCTCTTCTTCTCCTCCTCCTACTCCATCCTCTGTCTCCTCCTCGGCTGAATTCTCCTTTTCCACTGCTACTGCCTCTTCTGCTGCACCCCCAAGCTCCCCAGAACCTTTTCAACGTGCCAGGGGAGACATTGTCATGCTGTGCTGTGGCTGTTGTGCATGAAAGCCAAGAGCCACACCGTTCTTGCAGTGCTTTCAGCTCGGCGGTCACAGGCCGATCAGTGGCTAATCCCGCTTAATTTGACAGTTGGTAAAGTTGTGTTTGACAACGGTGCCGATCTGCTGAGCGAGCTGAAACAGGGCAAAATGACACAAGTGCCGTGCATGGCACACGTCCTGAACTTAGTCATGCAGAGATTCGTTGCCAAGTACCCCAGGGTCCAGGAGGTCTTGCAGCTGGCCAGTAAAATCTCTGGCAATTTTAGAAGATCTTATACTGCCATGGCTCACCTTGCTGATGTTCAGTGATGACACCACTTTCCCATCAGACATCTGATTTGTGACTGCCCGACACACTGTAACACCATCTTATGCTTATATGCTTGATAGGCTGCTCCAGAAAAAACGTGCTGTTAACAACTACCTGTACGAACTCTGCGGCAGGACAGGTTCTGGGGAGCTTGTTTTCTTTTCACCACGCCAGTTCACCACGCCAGTGGCTGCTCATGCACGATGCATGAAGACTTTTGTGGTCATTTGATGAGATCACCAAGCTGGTCAGTCGCAGCCAGGGTGCCATCAGTGACATTGTACCTTACGCCTTCTTTCTGGAGTTTGCATTGTGTCGTGTCATTGATCAAGCCGTCGAGGAGCAGGAGCTGGAAGGTGAGGAAGTTGCAATGCTAAATGAATTCCCAGGGGGGCTACTGCATCTGAGACAAGTCAGCAGGAGTCTAAAGAGGAGTTAGAGGAGGATGGTGGCTGGGAGGAGGAGCAAGAAGAACAGGCTTTAAACTTTTCGTGGATCCCTGAGGTTGTCGGAGGATGGGGGGAGGAGACCGAGGAAGACATTCTCCTGGGAGATGAGCAGAAGCCAGGGTGCTTCACCGCTTCCAATAGTGCAAATGGGGGCCTTCATGATCCAGTGTTTGAAGAGGGACCGCCGTATAAAAATCATAAAGGTCAAGGACCTGTACTGGGTGGCAATGTACTTAGACCCCAGGTACAAACACAAAATGGCGGACATGTTGCCAGCATCACAGAGGGCTGTCAGAATGCAGCATTTCCAGGCCTTGCTGTGAGACATGCTGCATTCTGCTGTTGTGGGCACTTGCAGAGGAATTTCCACCCACACCGAAACAGGTGCAGGTACCAATCCTACCGCGCCTGCAAAAAGAGGGAGGTTTGAAGATGTGTTGGTCACTTTGGATATGAGATCATTTTTGCAGCCAACCCATCCACAGCTGCCCTCCGGATCCAGCCTCAGGGAACACCTAGACCAACAGGTGTCCGACTACATCGGGATAACGGCTGATGTGGACTCTGAGAAGCGAGAAACCCCTTGACTACTGGGTGTGCAGGCTTTACCTGTGACCAGAGCTGGCACAATTTGCCATTGAACTCTTGGCTTGCCCCTCATTGAGTGTCCTGTCTGAAAGGACGTTCAACGCAGCAGAGGGGATCGTGACCTATAAGCGCACTCGCCTAGCTCACAACAGTGTGGACTTCCTCACATTTTTTTAAATGAATGAGGCATGGATCTCGGAGGAATTCAACAGCTGTGATGACCACATGAAATTGAATTTCCTCATGCCATCCCATACATTTCCACCACCACTCAGAACAAAGAATGGTCCTTGCCTTATGTTTATACAGCAGCATAAAAGGCCTTTTTATGTCACCTGAATGCCTAATTTTTTTGGCCTGTACTGGCCGACAGATTTTATCCTGTGACCGCCTAATGTACAGATGTAGCAGGGGTAACACACACACTCTAAATTCAAATTTCTTAACTCATCGCGTTATATTGAAACAAAAGCCATTGAAAACGCATTTAGTTGCATTTAGTTTAGATAACATGTCTCATAAAGCATGTGTGTTAACCGTGCTATAGCCGTACGTCTACACACAGAATCCAAAGTTCATTGCTGTCAGGTGAATGCCTATTGCCTAATTTTTGGGGCCTGTACTGGCCGACAGTTACATTTTTATCCTGTGACCGCCTAATGCACCTCCAGCCACAGAATGCAAAGTTCTTTGCTGTCAGGTTAATGCCTATTGCTAGGGAGCTATCATCTGGCCCCAGGAACCCCCTCTCTGGTCACACAACTGTCAAACTGTGAGTTTGCTTCAGCACTCCTCTCACAGATTGGTATGTAAAATTTTACTTATTATCTAATGGAGTTAACACTGGTCGCTGTGATACAGTTATAAGTGGTGCTGTATATCAAGTGATCACATGTTCTCAGATTTAAGCGGTCTATTGAGGATGTCACAATAAGCCAGAATTTTTTGGGCTAGTTGGTATAAGGTTTTTTGATCAGTGTTCTGTAAAGTACCAATCTGCGGTCTGACCTGTTACTGTTACACTCTGTATCCTAGGAGTATATTTGTGTGTACCTGTGGTTTCCTATGTCTGAGTGTGCTCTGCCCATATATCATTGCGTTGGCAGTCTAATATTTAGTTTCATTATCACGATTGCACACTTTTTTCCACAGTGACCTGTATTAATATAGTCCCCTGATGAACCCTCCTCTAACCTGAAGGGGCAAACGCGTTGGGATCTGTGATATTTGGGATCTACATTACGCAATAGGGTCTTTTTAAGGACATACCAGTCCTAGGTACGTGGACAGAGTGCATCTACCATCAAGGTGCATCTCTAGGCTGAGCAGATTGTGGAGGGTAATATTAGGGACAGATAGTTCCCTAACCTAGATCCCAATATCTCAGCTTTCCACCGCTTAAGTAATAACCGTTGATAGCCCCCTTTTTTCACACTTAGTAAGATGTTTTATCCAGGTCTTCTATCTGGTTTTTTTTATGAATTATTGTAATAAAAGTTAAGTTTTAGGACTTTGCCCTCAGTGATATATAATTCATACCAGCAAGGGTCCTTCTCAATATTTGTATATTCAGGGGCGGAGCTAGCCGCATCAGGAAATGGCTGCTTGAACCGAGAGCTCCTCACAGCACCACCAGTAAATAGCTTAATAACGGGTTGCCACCCAGCTCCATGATGGGGAAACCTAACAAAGACAAGCCTAAGGAGACCCTGATCACTCCTAGACATGCCAGGGGACAATCCGACCTGGATAAATACCTGAAAAAGAAGTTATCCTCCCCAGCAGCACGATCCAAGATGGCGCAGGGCGCTGCCGCCGCTTTGACCTGCACAGAAGATTCCGATGATGAGGGCTCTTGTGCCATGTCCGAGACACACAGTGAGCGAGGCTCGAATCCCATTACCAGAGCCTTCCTCAAAGAAGCCCTTGCCCTCGCTTTCGACCCCGTCATGAAAGAGCTCTCTGTCATTAAAACGGAGATAAGGCAGACGGGACACAGAGTGGCGGCCCTGGTAGACTCTCAGGCTGCCATAACTACACATAGCCGGGCACTACAATCTAAAGTGGAGGAGGTACGTGAACAGATGAACATGGCTTTCTTGCACCTGGAAGACCAGGAAAACAGAAGCCGGAGGAAGAACATCCGCATAAGAGGTGTACCGGAGAGTGTGCAGAGAGATGACATTCTTGATACGGTCAGCCAAATTTTCTCCTCCCTTATTGGCCCAGAGCAGGCTAAGTCTGTGATTATAGAAAGAGCCCACAGGGCCCTCAGGCCCAAACCGCCACCGGAAGCCCCGCCGCGGGACATTATATGCGGCTTGCTCAGTTATGTGGACTCGTCCGCCATCTTAACAGCCGCCAGACACAAGGGCGATGTAACGCTGGACGGCTGTAAAATCCAGCTGTTCCAAGACCTTGCAGCTAGCACCCTAGCTAAAAGGAGACAACTCAAGCCTCTGACGGACCTGCTCAGAGAGAGACGCCATCCCTTGCGCTGGCTTTTTCCATTCGGCCTTTGCGCTACTATTAACGGAAAACAGATCATTGTCCGCCATCCAGAGGAGCTTACTAAAATGTGGTCTGCCTTGCAAATTGAGCCCCTGGACATCCCCTCGTGGTTGCCGATGTCCGGTGACATGAAGATGCCACCCTTACCTTCTGCTGAAGATTGGCGGGTCGTCAAGAAGTTTAAATCACCTCAGACGAAGAAGCGCCAGGCAGAACTCCAGGACACTTGAGATCAGCCTGCAACGCTACTGTGCTGGACTTCTTCTCAAATTGAGCTTTACCTGGTAACATACAGGTGTTAATATGTCAGTCTCAACGCATCGATTGTATTAACTTACATGTCTTGACCGTATACTTGTCATGGTCGTTTCGCCCCGCCGCTGCCATTGCCCTGGTAGCCTGTTTGATATATAGGTTTAACAGAAGGTACTTGGTTGTGGGCGCGGTGGTGGTGGGGTGATGGCCCCATTTTTCTTTCTCTCCATGTGCAGAGGAATTTATAGGTGTTATTGTGCTCTGGTTTATTATGATTTTATTAATTGATTCCCATGTTTTTTCTTCCCCGTTATTGGATTTCTGTGGGATGTCCCATGCGAGAAATGGGCTATCCCAGTTGCCACTAAGGTGGGAACTCACGGTTTTTGGTACTAGGAGAGGGGGGGGGGGCATTGTCCTGAGATATGGTATTGCGTGTTTTCGGCGGCCCCCCCCCTCCCCTCTCCGGGCCAGCCTTTCTGTGGTGGGCTGTGGGGGCTCGCTTAGGCTTGGTGTACTCCACAGTCTTCTCCTCCCTCTACCCTACTCTCACTCCCATTCATATTTCTATTCTTTTCGTCTTTCACAAGATACTTTTTTCCCTCCCCCCCCTCCTCTCTTCCTCTCTATTCCCTTCCTATGTTTTGCTCTACTCCTGAGGTCCCCCGACCTTACTCTTCCATTCTCTCAGTTATATCCTCCTTCACAGGAGGTTCTACCTTGTTGCTTTTAAATGTATATTAACATGCTCAAATGTGTTATTATATTCCCTGTATATAGTTTGTCAAAATGGGTCCTACATTCGAAAACATCTGCTTCACCGGGATGCAACGTCTTATTCTGCTATGCAAACTTCTTTCACCTATGGATCCTATAAAGGTAACATCATTAAATGTAAATGGACTTAATGTCCCCCAAAAAAGGAGTCAGGTCTTCCATATGCTAAGGAGGGAGAGGGCAGACCTTTTGTTTCTACAGGAGACACACTTTAGACATAACCGCATTCCGGCCCTCTTCAATAAACATTATACTAAATGGTTCCACAGTTCCCACTCTTCCGCCTCTAGAGGTGTTTCCATCGGGATTAAGGCCAATACCCCCTTTCAACTACAAGCACAATATACTGACCCTGAGAGTAGGTACTTGTTCCTTAAAGGTACACTCTACGGCACTAAGCTGACCCTTGCTAACGTCTATGCTCCCAATTCTGGACAAATACCCTGGCTAATTAAGTTGTTAAGTTCACTACAAGACTTTAAAGAAGGAGTGTTAATCCTGGGAGGTGACCTGAACCTTACCCTTGATCACCCCATGGACTCTACCTCTAATACCCCGAAATACTCCTCTGCACAAATGTGTAAGTTGCGTAGAGCTTTGGCTGCGCATCAGATATCAGACACCTGGAGGCTGGCTCACCCCAGAGACAGAGACTTTACCTTCTTCTCCGCTGTCCACGGATCCTACCAGCGCTTGGATTACTTGTTTATGTCCAATCATGCACTGGATAAGATAATAGCCTCCGCCATTGGTCAGATTACTATCTCAGACCATGCCCCTGTCTCTCTGGTGATTCAGCTGAAAGGTCTCCCCCCTAAAGCTTGGTCCTGGCGATTAAATGAAACCCTGTTGGAAAATGATAGGGACAGGATTAGATTGGAGGAAAAGCTAGTAGCCTTTTTTGATTTGAATAACACCCCTCTTATGGACAAGGCCATGATTTGGGAAGCCCATAAGGCTTTCATTAGAGGCGAGCTCATCTCCCTGGGATCATGGGTTCGGAAGCAAAGGGCACTTAAAGTAGATTCCATATTAGCTCAAATTTCTACTTTGGAAAGCATCAACAAAAGTAACCCTTCAGACACCCAGTACAACGATATTGTTAAACTGAGATGCCAATTGAAAGATTTATTAAATATCAAATCAGCCAAAGCCCTTAGGTCAGCCAAATATAAGCTTTATATTCATGGGGATAGGGGATCCAGACTTCTCTCGCAAATGATTAAAGGCCAAAGAGAAAAAGCTTTTATTGAATTTGCTGGGTTTTATTCCGCCCTTTATAATTTAAAATCTGATGACCCCGGTCTTACGATTAACAAAATTAACAATTTCCTAGAGACGGTCAAAGTCCCATCTTTAACAATTGAGGATAGGGACATGTTACTCTCCCCGGTGACTTTAGATGAAATTTTAAATGTTTTAGCGAGTACCCCTTCAGGGAAATGCCCAGGACCAGATGGCCTACCCATAATATACTATAAAAAATTTAAAAATACCCTGGCCCCGCAGCTAGTAAATTTATGTAACTCTTTACTAAATGGTAGCTCCCTTCCGCCACAATCACTAATCGCCCACATAACAGTTATCCCTAAAGAAGGGAAAGATCCCACTAAATGTAGCAGCTACAGGCCTATCTCTCTGCTTAACGTGGATGTTAAACTCTGGGCCAAGCTCTTAAGCTTTAGGATAGCAAAATTACTCCCTGAGCTCATAGGTGAGGAGCAGGTAAGCTTTGTGAAGGGGCGAGAGGGTAAGCACAACGTTAGCAGAGTTCTACATGCCATATATTACGCTAAACAACACAAAGTCCCACTGACGCTCTTGGGAACGGATGCGGAAAAAGCATTCGATAGGGTCAACTGGGTTTTTATAGAGAATGCTTTACGCCACTTTGGATTTCCGCCCATGTTTATTTCAGCCATTTTTTCTCTTTATGCAAGTCCCTCAGCTAGAGTCCTGATTAATGGAACTTTATCTCCTCCTTTCCACATCTCCAATGGAACGAGACAGGGCTGCCCTCTCTCTCCTGCATTATTCATTTTATCTTTGGAAATGCTCCTTTGTAAACTAAGAACATCAGAGGCTATTAAGGGTTTGAAAGTGAATGGAAGAACCTACTCACTGGCAGCCTTTGCGGATGACCTGCTCCTTATTATAACGAATCCTAAAGTTGCAATCCCAGAGGTGATTAATATATTTTCGGACTTTGGAGAGGTTTCAAATTTCAAAGTCAACTATGACAAATCTGAAATCCTTAATATCACTGCCTCAGAGAAACATATGTCAGCCATCAAAACTAGCACCTCCTTTCAATGGCCGAGAGAGGCTATCAAACATTTGGGGATCATGATCCCAGCAGACCCCTCATCCCTATTTAAACTTAATTATGTCCCCTTATTTGGCAAGATAAAATCTTACCTGACATCCATTAAGCTCCCCTTTCTTTCCTGGTTAGGTAAGAAAAACCTTCTCTCCACATATGTACTACCGCGAATCCTCTATACCTTGAGAAGTCTGCCTATACCACTGTCAAACAAATACATTTCTGAATTCAGGAGTTTATTCAGTCGTTTTTTATGGTCCAACAAAAAACCACGCCTAGCCTACTCCCTTCTTATCAGGAAACATAACAAGGGTGGACTGTCCCTTCCAGACTTAAAAACTTACCTCCACGCTATACAGCTAGAGAGGTGGATTGAAATGTCCAGACCTCACAATAAAGCCCTACACGTTGATTTGGAGAAAGCTTTACTTGGGGACAATGCCCTTCACCGACTATGGGTTCAAGCACCTATCAAAAAAGGGAAAACCTCTCTAAGTGCCCTAACACGAGGTATGCTTCAGGTCGGTGACAGTACCGAAGCCCTCTCAATGTCCGCAAACAGACTTTCCCCCATAGCTCCCTTGTCTGTTCTCCCGTTTTACCTCAACAGAGATGGAGGTGACTTTCATGGAGCTTGGAGATATCTAAATGTGCTCAAGGTAGCTGACCTGATTAAAGCCACTGACATATCAGAATTCTTGAGATTAGCCCAAACCCATATACCCAGTCATCTATGGTCCACCTTAATGGAATTAGATTTTGACTTATGCTGCAAAAAATTTAAGAAGACCTGTGCAGTGCCCTATAATGATCCCACATGGCTAGAAAATTATACTCTTCTGCCCAATCCTCCCCCTAAAATTCTCTCAAAACTTTATTCCCAACTAATCTTGAACTCTTCCACGGGAATACCCACATACTTGAGGGTATGGGAAAAGGAACTTCAGGTCTCCCTGGCAGACGATGAGATTAAAACTATATTACAACACTCCCATGGCTTCTCCAGTTGCATACGCATTCAGGAAAACTCCTATAAAATATTGTCAAGGTGGTACAGGACCCCAGACTTTCTTTACAGAGCCCACCTCTCGCCTTCTGATGAGTGCTGGAGATGTCAAGAAGACAGAGGCTCCATTACTCATATTTGGTGGTCATGTAGGAAAGTCTTGAGTTTTTGGTCTGAGGTGGAGACAATTATTAATAAAGTGTGCAAGTTACAGATTGCCCTGTCCCCTGCCCTTATTCTACTATGGCTGCCCCAGAAGAAGTTCAAGCCCTCTGCTAATAATCTGGCCACACACATGATAGCGGCAGCTAAATATATTATCCCTACCAAGTGGAGGGACCCAGACCCCCCCACCATTAAAGAATGGATAGAGAAAACTCACCAGATATGTCTTATGGAAGAAATGTTAGGTTGGGATAAGAGTAATAGACATGTATTAAGGCATTTGCCTGGATTTGTGGGAGGGGCTGAGGTCCGCCTCCAGCCTATTTAGGGCACCCCCCTTACCTGGCTCCTGCACCGTCTGAGGTCTGAGCTTTGTGAGAGGAAGTCGCTTGTTGGAGTTCTGAGGAATTTACCTACGAGCCGCTGATTTTCTGAGAGCTTTTGCATCGCCGTCTGGGTCTGGTTTTGGAGCCTTGCTGTTCTTTCCCAGCTTCACTCGGTGTCACTGTGGGTCGCGTTTGCCCGTCAAACTGTGAGTTATTCGTACGGGTCAGCAGGGCCTCACGGTTGCCCCAGTACCGGTTCAGCTCTTCTCATCATGACGCACCAATGTCACGGTTTCAATACAAGTCACTAAAGCATTTCTGTCTCACCTGGGCATGCATTCTATGTCACATCTGCACCACCTCCGGTCTCACACTCCGATGGCATGCGGCATGGTCCCCCCTTTTTCTGTTGCTTCACACACGCTGCACCCAGGTCACGGCTTCTCACAGCGGTCACCGCCAGCGCATTTCTCAGGCATTTCTCACATCTCCCCAGCAGATTCCGGTCAGCCCCGGTCGGTCCCTGCCCCATTCCCCGGTGGGTTCACCCCCCCCATCCTCCATCATTTCAGGCCCCCCCTTTCCTCCCCCGTTCATGTCCACTTCACCAGGCTGGCGCTCTCACATACAGATAGTATGACCCCATGCTGATGGCAGAATCCTGCATAGAAGACATCACCAAGGTAAACAACAGCCAAACTTTCCTTTGCTTGTTGCGGCCTCCTCTCCACTCATTGTCTCACTCACGTGGGAAGACTCTCACCTCCTGACCCGCAGCCTCCTGCCTGTTGCCGCTCCGCTCGCGCGCGGCCAATGGCGCCCGGCCGCGTCCTGGGGCCGGTTCTGCGCATGCGCGGCGATTTCGGGCGCACTCCGGGCGCATGGGTTCGCCGCCAGGGGGTAGTCACCGATGTCGCTCCATGCGGCCACCATCAGTCAGGCCCCCCCTTCCTCCCCCGTGCATGTCATCATCAGGCTGGCGCTCCCCACCGCCTCCTGCGCACACCACACCCGCACACACTCATCCCCCCCCCCGGCCTACGGGCGGCTCATTTCACCTTCACAGGGCTCACCGCGGCCCTGTCGTCCCCTCCCCGCTACCTCCTGCTGGATCACCACTCCTCCCGCCGCGCGGCCGGTGGCGCCCGCCCGCGTCCTGGTGCCTGGTCTGCACATGCGCGGCCGGGATTCGGGGGGCACGGGGGGCACGCCGGCGGACGACGAGAGAACCTCCCAGCAGCCCCCCCCTGTTCTCCATCATGGGCACTACCATCATCATGCAGCAGCAATTTGCATATTCATAATCATCCGCCTTAACGGTGTTCACCAGGGATTCAGCAGGTCCCACGGATTGCTATGGATTTCAGTGCCAAATGTGAATCTCATCAGTTGAACCGGCAGTGTGATGCATGTTTTATTCCCCTTTTGATAAGCAGATCATCAGGGGACGGAAAAAAAAAAAAAAAAAAATGGACAGGTGGAATGGCTGGTGCACGGTCCCTATGCGCCATCCAATTGCAGACACGCACTTTCACCTGGGCATGGCCACACGGCACGCACCGGCCCCCCCCCCTTTCATACCAGGCGCAAGCTGTCATTTCACGGACAACCGCCATGATCCTCCCGGTCATGCACATGTACCACATGCTTTACACTTTTCTCACACTTTGTCATGTCTACCCCCCCCCCCCTTTGTGTTTTAGGCGGTTAACCCATACTGTTTACACTACCGTGTAGCCGGAGTATTTTTCTTGGTACCAGGTACGTTCACCTGCTCATTTCACCAAAATCTTCCTCTCATTTCGGACGGTCCCGTTAGGGTCAGCGTGCTGGCTTAAGGGGCACCATCATCCCACTAGGTACCCCCCCTTCTTTGGCTTCGCCAGCAGTTAGTGGTCCCGCGAGGCCGACACCCCGCCTCAAACGTACGGAGGCACCTGCCCAACGCGCCATCTCGTTAGTAAGCCGCCTCGCATGTTGCATAGAGAGGGCCTCACCTGTCACTCCCTTCCCCTAGTCCTGTCTTACAGTCACCGAGAGGCCAACGATCCTGCCGCTACCACGAGTGGCCTCATTGTCCCCTCGCACCAAATCATAGGTAGAGCCTCTCAAAGCCGCTTGGCAACTAGCAGGGCCTCATCTGTCACCATGCAAATGTAATTTTTCGCCGGTTCGGCCTAGCTAGCCAGCACGTTCCTGCGTGGCCTCAAATTAATCAACTTTTTTATTGTAGTATGTCACTGGATGGGTTAGAAAACTTCTCCCTACCTGGTACCCCGGCTAGATCTGTCACTGCTACTCCGGGAGACGATCTAGCCAGTCCTGCGTCCATCCGGTCCTGGACGGTTCCACGCATCACGGCGGAGTTAAGGAAACGTCACGTTCCCTTCCCTGCCACGGCGAGAAAGGCGGAGCTGTTCCGGCTGCTGCGCGCATCATCCAATCCTGGGGTTGCGGGGGAAGGACCCAGCCAGTCCGGCACCGGGGACATCCACGCCATGCTGGCCTCTCTGATGACATCCATGTCAACAGTCAATGCCAGGCTGGAAAGGCTAGAAGCGGTCACCACGACCCTCTCCTTGGCGGGTCCACCACCTGCAGCATCTCCAGCACCGGCCGGTTTACCGGTGATCACTCCATCCACTAGCATGGAGGACCGGGAAGTCAACCCGGCGCATATGATTCCTGAGCACTTGAAACGGGATATCCTGGAAGGTAAGGATGTAAACCTGGCCTCCCTTCTGATTGCCTCCCAGGACGTGGTCGAAAACACGACGTACGCCTATGACGAGGTGTCAGTTGTAGTCAAGTCCAGGGATGCCTGGCTCAATAGGAAATTGACCATTCCCGAATTCGTTTTGGCCTTCGGAATCTACAGAGAGGTCATCTGTGCGGTCCACCCCGACAGAAGGGAGGAACTCGACCTCTACTTGCACAAACTGGTGGACTTGGGCAACAAATACGGAGGATCAGCATTTTATGACTATCACAGGTCTTTTTCGGCAAAAGTGGCGGGGGCTTTCTCCCAGTACGGAGTCCGCTCCAACTGGGCTAGAATTGACACGGTCATATTTTGCCGCCACTTCGCAGGCCTTAGGACCCCAGCCTGTGCGCATTGCTCCTCCACGGCCCACACCACCAATTTCTGCCCGAACACGTCGGTCAGACAGGGCCCCTCCCAGTCAGCTGGGCCCTCCGGGGTCCCGGAGAGACTGGCCCGGGACAAACTGGGCCGGCCGATCAAATTTCTAGGAAAATCTATGATTTGCAATAATTTCAATGAGGGGTCCTGTAATTATAACGGATGTAAATTGTTACATATATGCACCAAATGCTTCCGGGCACATGCCAAATCCATGTGTCCGAATAAAATGTTCACCAAACCGTATCTATCAAACATCAACGTGCCAGTTTTTACCGCGCTCATGTCACAGCACCCCTCCAGGCATCTCTCAGATTTTCTCATCGCAGGGTTGACAGAAGGATTTCACACGGGCATCCTGTACATGCCAACAGGCACCCTGAAGTGTCCCAATCTTTTATCCGCTCTGCACAACCCCACCGCCATTGACGCCCTCATAGCCCAGGAGGTAACAGAGGGTTTTGTGCTAGGTCCTTTCAAAACTCCCCCGTTCGCCACATGGCGCACCAACCCCATTGGCATCGTCACTGGGAAATCTTCCCAGAAACAAAGACTCATCATCGACCTATCGGCGCCTCACGGGACGGGCAACCCCAGTCTCAACTCCCTCATTCCCTCGGAGGAATTCTCTCTACAGTACACCACCATTGACCACGCCATCACGGCCATCAGACAAGCGGGGGTGGGGGCATGGCTCAGCAAAACCGACATCGCCAACGCCTTCAAACTACTGCCGATTCACCCTACCCTGTGGCACCTGCACGGCATCAAGTGGTCAGGGAAGTACTATTTTTTCTCCCGATTGACCTTCGGGTCCAAAAGCAGCCCGGCCATCTTCGACGTGTTTGCGGAAGCGTTATGCTGGTTGCTATTGAACATAGCGAGATGCCCGCTGGTTTTGCATTACCTTGATGACTTCCTATTGGTGGAAGAAAACACTTCCCCTCCTTCCAGCCTCAGAGCCACCATCAAGCTATTCAAGGAACTGGGGGTCCCCCTCTCCACCAAGAAGACAGAGGGGCCGGACACGATCATCACCTTCCTGGGTATCCAGTTGGATTCAGCTTTGATGCAAGCCAGCTTACCGTCTGGGAAGATCCAGGACATTCTCACCCACATAGACGGCTATCTTCAACTCGGCACCTGCAACCGCAGAGAACTACAGTCCCTGCTGGGCTCCCTGAACTTTGCCATGCGCATCATACCCCAGGGTCGCTCGTTTATTTCACGGCTGCTGCACCTCTTCCCCTTGTTCCGACACGACTCACACAGATTGTCCCTGGATGCCCACGCGGCGGCGGATCTAGGTATGTGGAGGAGATTTCTGTCCACCTGGAATGGCAGGAGCTTGTTTCTCCCTCAGCTGTCGGACTCTTCCCCCTCCATCTGGTCAGATGCGGCATCTACCACAGGCTTTGCGGCCATATTCGGGGACGACTGGCTGTGGGGCGGCTGGCCTCCTGAGGTCCAGGGTTTGGAAGGATTCTCCACTACCTCAGCACTTTTTGAGATCTATCCCATCGTAGCAGCTGCCGTGGCGTGGGGTCATTTATGGGCAAATCTGGCGGTCCGCTGCTACTCGGACAACCAAGCAACCTGTCAGATCATAAACAAGGGTCGTTCTAAATCCCTCACAATCATGAGGTTCATGCGAAGACTCACTTGGCTGGCCGCCGGCAATAATTTTTTATTGCATTGTTTCCATGTCCCGGGGGTGTGCAATTCGGCTGCTGACAATTTGTCTCGCTTCAAATTCCAGGCATTTCATCAGGATCTCCCGTCAGCATCACCCACTGCCTCCAGCACCCCGTCATTTCAGCAACTCATTCTGGACTAGAGGCCATCATGCGGCATAGCCAGTCTTTGGCCCACCTTTCACTATCAGTCAATACACATAGGACATACAACAGAGCGTTCACGCTTTTCAACAGATTCCTGGTAGAGCACAACATCACGCACCCTTTCATCATGTCGTCTGTTTTGGGATTTGCTTCCTTTTGCCACCTCAAACTCAAAATGTCATACAACACCATCAAACTATATCTCACTGGCATCCAACATCACATGCTAATCTTGCACCCTAACTACACCAGCTTCATAGCCTCCCACCAAATCAAAACAATACTCAGAGGCATTCAGAAGACGGAACCCGCGCGTCCAGCCCAAAGGCTGCCCATCGACAGTCATGTCTTCAAGGCGTTATCCGACCTGCTGGACGCCACGCCTTTTGATTCAAATACCAACGCTGTCATCAAAACCGCAATTTACTTAGCCTTCTACGGGTTCCTGAGGCCCGGGGAATTCACTACCACCTCCACGTCCCAAACCTCACCTTGTCTCCTCGTCTCCCACTTATCCAAACACCTGGATCACTACATCCTGACCCTACCTCAGTCCAAAAGTAGTCAGCATTCACCCGTCAACATCTCATATTACCCCACGCACAACAAATGGTGCCCGGTGAGGGTACTGGACACCTACAGTCAGCTTCACAGGTTCCTACCCTCTCAACCGCTACTCCAAGTGCATGGATCGGTGCTCACCACGACCACCTTCATGATCCATGTCAGGTCTTTTCTCACCCAACTGGGCCTAAACGCTGGCAGCTACTCGGGGCACTCCTTTCGCATTGGAGCGGCATCCACGGCCTCCAGTGCCAACATCCCTACCCATGTTATCAAGAAATTGGGACGCTGGAAGTCGTCCGCATATGCGCGGTACATTCCCAATCCAGCGCATGAGTTAAGAGTGGCTTTCCAAAGCTTGTCGGGTTGAGCTGTGTACATGTTTTATTGGTTACAAATAAACTGGTTATTTCCATTTTTGCCCTCTTCTTTCTTAGGCCTACCTCATCCTCGGTTTCGGCACACCACAACCGACTGCATTTCTTTCCCTGCATTCCAGGGCTCTTCTCTGTACTACCGTAAGCACCTAACACAAGTATTAAGGCATTTGCCTGGATTTGTGGGAGGGGCTGAGGTCCGCCTCCAGCCTATTTAGGGCACCCCCCTTACCTGGCTCCTGCACCGTCTGAGGTCTGAGCTTTGTCCCTCCCACCACTCCACTCATTTACAACTCATTTCTCTTATGTCTTTTCCTTGGGTGGGCCCTCTTCTTTCTTAGGCCTACCTCATCCTCGGTTTCGGCACACCACAACCGACTGCATTTCTTTCCCTGCATTCCAGGGCTCTTCTCTGTACTACCGTAAGCACCTAACACAAACATTCCTAAAGATTTGGCAACCATGGTTGGACTTTCATGGAAATTACCTGAGTACTTAAAATCCACGCGCCTGTGTTAAAGATGGTGCGCTATAGCGCTTGCTCGCTTCCTCCTGACCTAACCCATAAGGATCGTCCTTATAGAGAAGATTATAACCCTCTTACACTCCCTTTTCACTTATTACTTTCAGTGTCCATTTACTATAATACCAGGATCTTGTCAAGGTTACTTTAGGTTCCAGCAGACCCCTCATCTCACCCACTCAATATGCTTTCTGCATTATAAAGATGCTCCTGGATCACTAACTTCATCGCAGACCCATCCGTTTATTGTGTTTATTGTGTTTCTTTTCCCGTTTTTCATTACTGTTCTGACAGTACTCTTGATCCTAGTAATTAATAGGCATCTGACTTCTCTAATATGTGCATATGTGCCTAGACCGGAGGGGAGAGGAGCTATACATATATTGTGTGCGACCTCCTCTTTCTCCTCTTATTTTATGCTTTGGTCCATTGGTATTGAGACTGCTCACTCAGTTTTCATGCTATCTAATTCAGTGCCTTATACATATTTGTACTCTTGTCATATGTACTTGTCATCCCTTTTTCTTGTTATGAAAAATATTCATAAATAAAGAATTTACAAAAAAATATTTGTATATTCAGTGATTTGTATTATACTGTGCCCTGTATTTCCCAGTAGAAAATGATCCTTTGGAAACACAGTCCTCATCCCTGACCACCAGGACCAGGTAGCGCTCTGTCAGTACATGGCGGCCTCCCCTCTCCGCCACGCTGCTCCGCTGTGTACTGGGGCTTATTCTGACACTAGGGCTGGGCTCTCATACTATTTTTGCCATCCATTTAATGCATACTAAAAATGTATGCGTTAACAGATGCCTCAGACTGATGCCGTACAGTGGCGTCCGTTCACCATACAGTTCCATGGTAGAAAAAACAATTACGTTAACGCATGCAGTTTTTTAATGGACTCTGCAGGATACAAAAACGTGGAGTGCTGCACATTTTTATACATCACTTTCCATGTTGTGGGACTATTTGTGTACTTTTAGTAAGTGTTTGCTGGCTGCAAATATGACCTGAAGGTTTTTCAGGTTCGCCTGCCATTAAAGTGAATAGGGCCTTCATCAGGCTGTTCTCTGTACTGCCTGCTCCCGGTGACTGCATTTGATTTCAGACCGGCTCCCGACACAGGCACAGGTAAGGGCTTTCCTTGCATTGCCGGACAGGTCTACCTTACTAAAGATGGCAGCCCGCATGTGTTCGCTGGCGAACACTGCGAACTGACCATCACTGTAAGGCATCATTAAAAGATACAAAAGCAAAAGATTTCCAAAATATACATACTATATATACTGTACAAATGGTTAATCAACAAGATGCAGAAAAAGAATACTGAATTTTACTTAGCCTCCAAGGTCTCAAGCCACTCCTATGTTGCCTTGGCTGTGAGCGTAGGGTCATTGCCTTATTGAAAGGTAAACCTTTAGCCAAGTCTCAGGTCCAGAGCACTCTGGATCAGGTTTTCATTAAGAATATCTCTTCTTTGCTCATTTCAGCTTTCCCTCAATTCCCAGTCTCCCTGTCCCAGCAACTGAAGAACACTCCCACAGCATGATGAGGCCACCACAATACTTCACTGCAGGGATGGTATTGGGCAGTGCCTGGATTCCTTCAAACCTGACATTTAAAATAGAGGCCAAAAAGTTCAATCTTCATTTCATCAAGCTAGAGAATCTTGTTATAGACAGACTTAGAGTCCACTCCATTAGGTGTTTATTTTGCAAACGTTTATGTGTTTCTTAATGAGGAGAGGCTTCTTTCTGGCCACTCTGCCTTAAAGTCCAACTTAGAGGAATACTTCCATGATGATTGACCTTCTGGAAGCTTCTACCATCTGCACACAAGCACTTTAGAGCTCAGTCAGAGTGACCATTGGGTTTTTTGATCACTTCTCTTACCAAGGCCCTTTTCCCTTCAATACTTAGTTTGGAGAAGCAGCCAGCTCTAGGAAGAGTCCTAGATGTTCCAAACGTCTTCCATTTAAGAATCATTGAGGTCACTGTGCTCTTGGGACAGGCCAAAGTCAGTGCAAGCAGAGTATAAGCAATCCAATAAGTGGGAAGCTGAGGATCAGAGCAGAGAACAGATGAAGGTCAGGTACACGGAACAGACAGACTAACATGACACACCTTAGCAGCAGGAAGCTAGTGGACTATATCCTGTTACTTAGGCACCTCCCCACAGTGAAGAGCCAGAGGATGTGTGTGTGTGTGTGTGTGTGCCGTATAGGTAAAAAGCGGCATTTTTGACAGGGAGGGTTTGTCAAAAAGGAAGAAAACGACTTCAATGGGACTGAGCTGCCGGAGCTCTGCAGCCATGGACTGGGTGAGAAAGGCAGCGACAGTGCCTACTAGCAGAAGAGTGGTGGCAGTGGGCACTGACACAATTACACTAATAATAAGTAAAATCAGAAAACGCATATCTGTTTGTCAAAGTGCAATACTTTTTGAAACAAACAGTATAGTACAGTTCTCATAGAAAACCATTGAAACAGCTTAGGGATGGAGCTCCTCCTCATCTAGAAAGCAACAGAAGAAAGTTTATGTTATAGAAAGCTACTTCCTAGACAGTGACTGGTGTGACTGAAGGTCTTGGAAAAGGGATTATTAGTGAAAAACTGCACTAATAATACAAATAATACAAAATTATTAAAATACATTATGCATTTAACATTTGCAAACACATCATATAAAGTTGAATAGTTTTCAGGAAAACTGCAAAGAAAATGATCAACTTTAGACTTCAGTTACCTTTAGTTAACTATACACTGCATGCAAGGAGCATCTCCTGAAGAGGTTCGCATTAATATATTCTATTCTCTGCATGATTAATACCCTCATGTTTGCATAAAATTAGAACAAATCAAAGACAAAGAACATGAGCCCCAAATGGCTAATTTAAATATAATTTCTACTAGAAAAATTACCATAAATCATTATAATGATACCAATTTGAAGTCAATGACAAAGCTATTAAGATTTTAAGGTTATTATCATCTTTTTATAACCTTCTACCCGCCTAGTATTGGACAGGTGATTGATTTTTTTTCCCGCTTTCTACTACAAAAAGGGATGATAAAGAGGAAATTTTTGCTAATCCAATGCAGCATCAATTAAAACAACGTGTTAGATTTAGAAATATAGTCTGAAAATGAAACACCCATTCATTTAGCAAAAGAAAAAAAAAATGCTAACAGTGGAGCTATAAGTAAGACTGAAACCATGCCAATAAACATATAGTCATTCAATGTCCAAATACATGTGCTTGAAAATAATTCACTAAAATTCTAACTCTTACTCTTTATAGTACAATTGAAAAAAGACACATGTCTATCAAGTTCCACCAAGTCATGCCTAGATAAAGGAAAGAACAGGGGAGTTATAGCCTTAAAAGTTTGTTTCTTCTGTTGATTCATTGGAAAGTAATAATCCCATAAGACATGAGCAAATTTACCCTAATAGGGGAAAAATATCCAATTCCAAATGGTGCTTCGATTGGATCAACATGCAAAAATTGATTTTATATATTTCCGAAAGTGTTGAAAGAAATCATCTAAGCCATTTTTTGCCCAGAATTGAAAAGGAAATTCCAGACAAGACTACTTACTAGTGATTTACCGTAACGATTCAACTTAAACTCTATGTGAGAAACATCAGCTGCAGCTCCCTCCTCTCACCTCCTTTTTGTCTTCTATTTACTGTTTTACACTAGACTGATTTTTATTTAGGAGGAAGTACAGTAGGCAGGAGCTACAGGCTGCTGGAAGGTGAGGATGATGTCACTTTCCCTAATAACATATAATTCGATCTGTCATATAATAACATGCTCTACTGAGTTATGAAGACCGTATACAATGGTAGGTTCACTTTGAAATTTGATTTAGAGATCATTTAAATGACAGTAAAATATAAACATTTTTGTGAAGTTTTACCTGTCTCAGTGATTGTCAACTAAAATGCAATAATGACTAATAAGAGCGCTGTGGGGACTTATTTTGCTTGGGCATTTATGCATATAAATATTTAAATGAGCGCAGAACAATCAAAACATAATACCGATAAAAATGAATCTCATTCATATTCATTTGATTCTGAATATTCCATTAAGCAAAACAGCCACTTTTCCCAATTTGTCTAATGCTTCATTTCATGTCAGCAATGCTCTATTGCCCCACTGGCATAGCAGGGATTAATAATTATGCTAAATTTAATTTTCTTATCATCTTCCTTTCCACATTGCAGATTTAAAAATTAAGTCAACTAAAGTAAATCAATTGTGGCAAAAAGACAAAAAGGACCAAAAAAAAAATAAGAGTTTGAATACATTTCACATTTATTAGGTAATTGACATGCCATGTACAAAAGTAAAGTTAAAGTAGATGAAAAATGGCACAATCGGCCTCAGGTGGGTTTATGTAGATCTCAAACTGCCAAATCTTATAAAGTTCTAAGTGTATATACTTTAAGTAGTGTTGAGCGAACCCGAACTGTAAAGTTCAGGTCTGTACCGAACTTTACAATTTTGGATACCTGGACCCGAACCCGAACGTTGCCGGAAATTTGGGTTTGAGTTCAGTGTTTAGGCATTTAATAAAGCTTGTTGAAAGGCTGCAGGGCAGCCAGTCAACAAGCTTTTAAGCTGTGGGCACTTAGAAGCCACCACAGCCATGCCTAGTAATGGCATGGCTGAGATTGTCCGGTGCATCATGTGACCCATCAGTAGTGCAGGTACAGGAAGCAGGCAGCTGAAGTGAGGAACAGTGTTAGGAATCTCATCTGGCTATTTGTCCTGTTGGTGACCTATAGTGAATTTTTGGTGGGTGCTATACACCAGCTTTGCAGCCCTGACACAGAAATATAAAAATTCATCTGGCTGGTAATTCTGAGGGTGACCTACAGCAATTTTGACACAAAAATATAATAGTTAATCTTTATGTTAGTTCGGTGGGTGACATATACTAATTGATTGTTGTGAGTGTGCACCTACACCGCATACGTGACGGGGAAATAAATATAGTTAATCTGCCTGTTAGTTCGGTGGGTGACATATACTAATTGATTGTTGTGAGTGTGCACCTACACCGCATACGTGACAGGGAAATAAATATAGTTAATCTGCCTGTTAGTTTGGTGGGTGACATATACCCATTTTTGGTGGGAGGTACACCTGCACTGCATACGTGACAGCGAAATTAATATAGTTAATCCATCTGTTAGATTGGTGGGTGACATATTCCCATTCCTGTTATAAGGTACACCGACACTGCATACCTGAAAGGGAAATTATAGTTAATCCATCTGTTAGTTCAGTGGGTGAAATATACCCATTTTTTGTGTGAGATACACCTGCATTGCATACGTGACAGGGAAATTAATATAGTTAATCCGTCTGTTAGATTGGTTGGTGACATATTCCCATTCTTGTTGTGAGGTGCACTGCAGACCTCACAGGGAAATAAATATAGTTAATCAGTCTGTTAGTTTGGTGGGTGACCTCAAAGAATAAGGAGAGCATCAAATAAGGGATGTGTCATGGTGCTGCTGGTGTTGGTGGATCTCCTTTTGCAGGGAGAGGATGTGGTCAATCTGTGCCAGCTACACGACCATATTAAACACCTTCCTCAAGTTCACGTAGGCGACAGAACATTCAGCGTTATTTTGGAGGCCCAAATAACGGTGTAAGAATGGTGAGCCAGAACAAGTACAGGCGATAGTAGATTGGGTGGCTGACAGTGTTTCCAGTTCCTTCCCATTGTCTCCCACCGGGTCCCCTGCTGAAAGTGCAGAGTTGGCACCTGCAGCCCATGGGTATCTGTCTTTCACCTCACCCCCTTGCAAATCAGCCCCAAGTCATGCAGCAGTCTCTTATGCTTTTTGATGACTCTGCTGGCAGGGTTTCCGAGGGCTGTCCACATAGCCCTGCCCCAGAAGTTGAAGAGATTGAGTGCATTGATGCCCAACAACTTATGTTTCAGGATGTGGACATGGGAGGACCACCCCAGCACGTCTCTGATGATGATTAAACACAGGTACCAATTGCTGCAGCTTTTTGCAGTGTGCAGACGAGCAAGGAGGTCAGGGGTGAAGACTGGGTGGAAGATGATGTGGAGAATGATGAGGTCCTAGACCCCACATGGAATCAAGGTCATGCAAGTGACGTGTGCAGTTAGGAGGAAGAGGTGGTGGTCACACAGCACCAGCCGCACAGCAAAAGAGGGAGCAGGGTGCAAAATCAGAGTGGCCGTCCCCTAGTCAGTACGCCTGTTACTGCCCACCGCACCCAGGGACTGAGCACACCAAAGCCAGCTCCAAGGAGTTCCTTGGTGTGGCAGTTCTTGAGACAATGTGCTGACAACAAGACAAAAGTGGTTTGCACGCTGTACAATCAGAGCCTGCAGCGAGGCATAAATGTTCTAAACCTGAGCAAAACCTGCATGACCAGGCATCTAAGTGCAAAGCACGAGCTGCAGTGGAGTAAACACCTCAAAAAACACAAAATATCTCAGGCTCCTCCTGATCTTTCTTCTGCTGCTCTTGGCCTCTTCCTCCCCATCTGAAATGACAGTGACAACTGCCACCCTGCAAACAGAGGATGTGGCAGCAACGCCACCACTTCCATCACCAAGCATATGCACACTGTCCCATGGACGCGTTCAGCTGTCCATCTTCCAAACACTGGTGAGAAAGACAAAGTAACCCCCTACCCATCCGCGATCCCTGGCCATGAGTCCCAGCATTTCAACATTCCTGGCCTTTTAAATGCAGTCATTTCGTCTGGTGGAGACGGAGACTTTTAAAAACCTTATGGTGGTGGCTGTCCTACAGTAAGTGGTTTCCAACCGCAACTATTTTTCCAGGCGAGCCATTCCTGCCCTGCACAACCAAGTGAGGGACAAAATTAGGTGTGCACTGTGCAACGCCATCTGTGGCAAGGTCCACGTAACCAACAATATCTCCCTAACTTCACACTGGTTAAATGCAGTGGCGGCTGGGCCTGAGGCGGATAGCAGTTTGGCGCATGTCCTTCTGCCACTGAGGATTGCAGGACGTTTATCTTTGCCTCCTGTTGCCTCCTCCTCCTACGCCACTTCCTCCTCTACCACCTCCTCATCCTGTCAGCGTGACACCTTCACCCCCAACTTCAGCACAGCCAGGGGGAAACGACAGCTGACTGTTTTGAAACTCATCTGCTTGGGGAAAAACCCCACACCACGTAGGAGCTGTGGGCGGGCATGGTACAAGAGACCGATAAGTGGTTGGTGCCACTTAGCCTCAAGCCCGGTCTGGTGGTGTGCGATAATGGGCGAAATCTCATAGAGCTCTGGGCCTAGCCGGTTTGACGCACATCCCTTGCCTGGCACATGTGCTGAATTTGGTGGTACAGAGGTTCCTGAAAAATTACTCTGATATGCCAGAGCTGCTGCATAAAGTTCGGGCCATCTTTGCGCGCTTTCGGTGTTCTCACCCTGCTGCTGCTCGCCTGTCAGTGCTGCAGTGTAACTTCCAACTTCCCGCTCACCGTCTCATATGCAATGCACCCACAAGGTGGAACTCAACCTTGCACATGCTGGAGAGACTGTGCAAGCAGCAGGCGATAGTCGAGTTTCAGCTGCAGCATACACGGGTGAGTCGCTCTGCGGAACAGCACCACTTCACCACCAATGACTGGGCCTGCCTTTGCTACCTATGTGCCTTGTTGCGCTGTTTCGAGTACTCCACCAACATTGCCAGTGCTGATAAAACCGTCCTCAGCGTTAATATCCCACTTCTATGTCTCCTTGAAAAAACACTTCAGGCGATGATGGAAGAGGATGAGGCACAGGAGGAAGAGGAGGAGGAAGAGGGATCATTTCCATGGTTATCAGGCCAGTTATTCACAAGTGGCTCGGTGGGTGGATTCCTGCACCAACAGAGGCCCGGTACACAACTGTTAAGCCAGGGTACACTTCTGATCCCCGCTACAAGGATAACGTGCCATCCTCAATTCCATCACTGGAGCGTGATCGGAAGATGCAAATACAAGCACACGCGGTAGACGAGCAGCTGATGGCATTCCAACCTGACAGTGGGAGCTCAGTGGAAGCACAAGGCAAAGGCAGAGGGGGAGGAAGAAGTCGCAAACACAGCTGGGGCACCGCCAGCACCTCAGAAGGGAGGGTTAGCATGTCCGAAATGTGGAAAAGTTTTGTCAGCACGACACAACCAGCACCATCAGCTGATACGGAACGTCTTAGCAGGAGACAGCATTTTGGCTACATGGTGGAACAGTACGTGTGCACACGCCTACGCGTACTGAATGATGGGTCTGCCCCATTCAACTTCTGGGTCTCCAAATTGGGCACATGGCCTGTGGCCAGTGTATTGTCTGAACGTGTTTTCAGCATGGCACGTGGGGTGATCACTGTCAAGCACCTAGCCATTGTTATACTCCAGCGCACTTTCTCTTTGCATTCTCTTTTCCATTTCCCAATGTTTTGGGGTCTTCCCAAATTTATAACAAATTTAAAAATAAAGGAAAAAGAATAAAAAAGTCAAAAAAAACAGTGTTAGCTACCTCCTCCTTCACTTCTACTGTACGGTACCTACACTGCCACGTCCACTGCCTCCTTAACCTACTTCACTTTGACCTCTGCCTCCTAGTTCAAGATATTATTTTTTCATGTTTTTATATTCTATGTTATTTTAAGTCATTTCCCTATCCACATTTGTTTGCAGGGAAATTGTCCTGCTCTTACCCCTATTTTGCTCCCTTTTGCAGCCCTCTAGCCCCTACTATGACTATTTTAAAGGCATTTTAGTGCCCCAAAGATCAGGTCACCATTGAATTCAATGGGGACAGGTTCAGGGTCAAGTTCAGGTCAACTTCAGGTCCCGAAACCCGAACTTTGAGACAAAGTTTGGCCGAACCCAGTGAACCCAAACTTCAAGGTGTTTGCTCATCCCTATATATAAGCCTACAATATTCTGTAAGAAGTTCTACTGTATATGTCTTTACAGTATATTACATATTTTACCATTACTCAAGGAGAAACTTTGATATTGCTGTCTTAGACTCCATGTCTGTTGGCCATTGTTGGTGAAAACATTGGGAAATTCTCCCGACTTATAGACTGATTTGTCCACCGCCTTAAAAGTGGTTGTTTCATGAAGACAACCATTATCTATGGGTCATATAGACATAATAAATGGAAATCCCATCCTGTGCCCCCCTCTATTAGTTAAAATGGAGAGCCGCCCTGTAAACGTAGCTCTCACATTGTTGATTGTGGTCTATCTTGACATTATATTAAATGGACAGCCATTCTTTTGAATAGGTGATATCAGTTGATTGATAGGTTGCATTAAAAAGGGTTAATGTCATCAGACCAAAAGCATGACAAAAGAACATTCTTTTAGAATGTGTTTGGCCCATATCTCAGGATACTGTAGCCTTCAGTGAACCAAAAAATACAATTGTATACACTTACCATCCCATATGCAGTGCTATACAAAAGTTTTAGGTAAGGGTGTAAAAAATGCTGCAAAGCAATAATTATTTTAAAAATAGATGTGTTAATAGTAAATTTTTATCAATTAATTGCAAAAATTTTTAATTGAATGGACAAAAGAGAAATCTAAATCCAATCATTATTTGGTGTGACCACCTTTTACCTTAAATGCATCACTTGCATATATTTTTTGAAGGAATTCTTGGAGAACTGCAGAACTTCCGTGGATGTAGGCTAGCTCCAATCCTTCTGTCTCATCATGTAATCCCAGACAGACGATATGATGATCATCACTTCCAGGACTCTTTGTTCTATTTTAGACTAAAGATAGTTCTTTATGACATTGAATGTATGTTTGGGGTTGTAATCCCGAAGAAGAAGAAATTTGGAACCAAAGCATTTTTTCCACACCTGCCTAAAACAACTGTATAGGCTCATCCAAACATAATTCCCGAAAGCAGCGTGAACCTAGCCTAAGATATGTTATCTTAGGCTATGGCAGGGAGCCATTAGATCACCAAAACTCACATGTAACATCAATGTTTCCCTATAGAAATGTTTCAAATTAACTTGCAAAAATAGATGTGTCTGTGCAACTTTTTTTCAAAGGGAAGCATTAAAATTTCACATGAGTTGTCAGACTGTTGATGTGCTTTTGGTAAAACATCCCTTTCCTACTTTCTAGTTTGTGAAAAAATGTATTTATTCATTGTAATAAAGTACAACTATGATATACAGAATCAGACAAATAAGGTACCTACATTGTACATAAAGTGGGTAATCTAAAATATAACATTTAATGATAATACAGATAAAATATTTTCCAAGATAAAGTGTGCATACGACAAACCTTGGGATAGAAAAAATATGGACCCAGGGATCACCTAGGTATCTATCCCAAATGAAATAACAAAAAATACACTAGAGTAGTGCACGGCGGCACCAGTAACCATTTGTCCTACCGGTACCGCGGAACAGGATACGGATCGTTCTCCGCCGACAAGCCTCCGATTGAGGTTTCTTCAATTCAATGAAAAAAGATGAAAAAATTAAAGTCAGCCAGTGATGCACATGTGTGGAGGGTCCCTGTCAAGGCCCTATGGCTGACTGACGAATGTATCCCTGATGCTAGATATCAGTAGCAGCCTCACCACAGGGCACTCGTCCTAACAAGGACGACCCCGTCCGGATCCTGTCCCTTACAAGTAAACTATATGTCCCTAAAGGAAAAAAGAACTCCCTACACGCATGTTTCACTGCCTAAAAAAACAAATTAAAGGCAATTAATCAGGGGAGATGAGGGAAGATATACTAGGGATAGGTATAAGATAGACCCTTAATCCCTAGAGACCAGCCTGACTAGATACGCCAGCCAGTCATGGGGGTATAACCAGATAGTGGAAACCTCCTGGGGCGGTCTCTATAGATAAAGAGACTATAGTACAGGCAGTAGTATAATGCTAAAAGAACTGCACATGAGACGCCAAAAAGGTACCTACCAAAAAGTTTATTTAAATTTCTAACTTACCAAATGTGTATTATGAAATTGAGTCATTGTGGAAAAAGAAGGGTCACCTTTTTCTGGGCAATAACTTTTTTATTTTTGAAGAGTAAAATAATAGGGGGACACTACAGTAGGGTGAGCATTTTTTCTATCTGGCTAAATATCCCTGACATACAGTTGCAAGAAAAAGTATGTAAACCCTTTAGAATGATATGGATTTATGCACAAATTGGTCATAAAATGCGATCTGATCTTCATCTAAGTCACAACAATAGACAATCACAGTCTGCTTAAACTAATAACACACAAAGAATTAAATGTTACCGTGTTTTTATTGAACACACCATGTAAACATTCACAGTGCAGGTGGAAAAAGTATGTGAACCCCTAGACCAATGACATCTCCAAGAGCTAATTGGAGTGAGGTGTCAGCCAACTGGAGTCCAATCAATGATATGAGATTGGAGGTGCTGGTTACAGCTGCCCTATAAAAAACACACACCAGATCTGGGTTTGCTTTTCACAAGAAGTATTGCCTGATGTGAATGATGCCTCGCACAAAAGAGTTTTCAGAAGACCTACGATTAAGAATTGTTGACTTGCATAAAGCTGGAAAGGGTTATAAAAGTATCTCCAAAAGCCTTGCTGTTCATCAGTCCACGGTAAGACAAATTGTCTATAAATGGAGAAAGTTCAGCACTGCAGCTATTCTCCCTAGGAGTGGCCGTCCTGTAAAGATGACTGCAAGAGCACAGCGCAGACTGCTCAATGAGGTGAAGAAGAGTCCTAGAGTGTCAGCTAAAGAAATACAAAAGTCTCTGGCATATATAACATCCCTGTTAGCGGATCTACGATACGTAAAGTACTAAACAAGAATGGATTTCATGGGAGGATACCACAGAGGAAGCCACTGCTGTCTAAAAAAAACATTGCTGCACGTTTACAGTTTGCACAAGAGCACCTGGATGTTCCACGGCAGTACTGGCAAAATATTCTGTGGATAGATGAAACCAAAGTTGAGTTGTTTGGAAGAAACACACAACACTATGTGTGGAGAAACAGAGGCACAGCACACCAACATCAAAACCTCATCCCAACTGTGAAGTATGGTGGTGGGGGCATCATGGTTTGGGGCTGCTTTGCTGCGTTAGGGCCTGGACGGATTGGTATCATCGAAAGAAAAATGAATTCCCAAGTTTATCAAGACATTTTGCAGGAGAACTTAAGGCCATCTGTCCACCAGCTGAAGCTCAACAGAAGATGGTTGTTGCAACAGGACAATGACCCAAAGCATAGAAGTAAATCAACAGCAGAATGGCTTAAACAGAAGAAAATACGCCTTCTGGAGTTGCCCAGTCAGAGTCCTGACCTCAACCTGATTGAGATGCTGTGGCATGACCTCAAGACAGCTATTCACACCAGACATCCCAAGAATATTGCTGTACTGAAACAGTTCTGTAAACAGGAATGGTCAATAATTACTCCTGACCGTTGTGCACGTCTGATGTGAAACTACAGGAAACGTTTGGTTGAAGTTATTTCTGCCAAAGGAGGATCAGCAAGTTCTTAAATCCAAGGGTTCACATACTTTTTCCACCTGCTCTGTGAATGTTTACATGGCGTGTTCAATAAAAACATGGTAACATTTAATTCTTTGTGTGTTATTAGTTTAAGCAGACTGTGATTGTCTATTGTTGTGACTTAGATGAAGATCAGATCACATTTTATGATGAATTTGTGCAGAAATCAATATCATTCCAAAGGGTTCACATACTTTTTCTTGCAACTGTATATGCTGTTTGTAGTCCTTTTTGCCACATATCTGTGTAAGTAGACTTTGAAGTCTGTTGACATTTCATGTTATAGTATTTTTTTGCCCCCCAGCAGTGTTATCACATTGATCACATTGATATATAATTCCTACCTATTTCTCACAGAAAAGTATTGCAGTAACACATGTTTTGCTATACACATGTTTATTCCCTTTGTGTGTATTGGAACAAAACCAAAAAAGGGAGGAAAAAAAGCTAATTGGACATAATGTCACGCCAAACTCCAGTTGTCCTCGATAACAGGTAAGATCTTTCTCACCGCAAATGTCCTCGGCTGTTCGGCTGGGTCCAGTACTTGTTTTTCCTATTCGACTGGTGCGCATGTACAGTGTGATTTTCTCCATGCTGAACCTCCGAAGGTCAGATATACAATTGGTATTGTTACATGGACATTAAAAGTACACCAGATAGTGTATTGTAGCTTAAAATTCTTTTATCTGTTGTCCTCATTAACCAGGCGCGTTTCGGAACGAAGTTCATTCCTCAGTGGTATTAATAAAAATAAAATGGAACCATTGTTATCTTTATATGTGTTCTAGGCCTATGATAAAATATGGATGGGACTCAAGATAAATCTGGATGAGACTCAAGACCTTCTACCTAGTTCATATTTAGCGTTTTTTTATAGGCTGCAATTTCACACCTTTATTTACATTTTAGATCATAATGATATCGCTATCTATATGTGCATATAGTGTTTATCATATACAGATAATCATACTATAAACAACCATGATAAAAACAATACAGATACATTATATGGATTGATCTTGTTGGTAGGGAGATGGGAGAGAGGGCACAGGTCATGTCGATGCGATGGTAAGCAGCCTGACATCGACATAACGTGTGCCTCTCCCTGCCATCCCCATCGATCATATAAAACCAAAAACTTCCAATTCTGCATTCAGACCATATGGCATATAGGACCCAAATTCAAAGCTCTTCCTTGATTGCTGCCTACACATTTTGGATATAAAGTCCCCTCCGCTCCAATTTCATTTAACCGATTGTATCGCACTATATTTCAGCCCCATTGGATTGCTAGCATGTGATGTTTTAAAATGATGTGATAAGGAATGTTTCTCATATTCCTTTCTTATATTATTTAGATGTTCCGCAATTTGAATCTTTAAAGCTCTTCCTGTGCGACCAAAATATTGTTTGGCATTCAATAATATAGATAACCCCTTTCGTATTACACGTTAAAATCTCCTTTATTTCCCAACTAAAGTTGTTAACTGTCGATTTAATAATCTTAGTTTTCTTTGGGAATTTTGTTACTTTGCAATTTGCGCACATTCCACATCTATGGAACCCGTTCATGGTCATCCATGTTACACTTATAGGGTTGTTTTTTCTTTTCCTTATCGTTGGGGCTACCTAAAGTGCCAAACTGGGCGCCCTGGTAAATACAATCGGAGGTTGGTCTGGTAATATGGGGTTTAAGATTTTATCTTCTTTTAATAAATACCAAGGTTTATTAATTACTTTTTTTATAGCTTTATACTCAGTACTAAATGGTATAATTATTTTTGACACTTCTGTCTTCTCCTTGACTGTATGAGTTTTTTCTTGAAAGTTTTTTTTGTCTATATGCCTAACTTTCTCTAAGGATTCCTCAAGATGTTCTATAGGATACTTCTTCTCTAAGAACTGAAGCTTCATTTGCTCTGCTTTTATCTCAAATTGTGTGTTATGTGAACAGTTTCTTTTTAAGCGTCTAAATTGACTCCCTGGTACTCTCAGTAGCCATCTGGGTAGGTGGCAGCTATTATATCTTAGGCTACTTTCACACTGGCGTTTTGACTTTCCGTGTGAGAGATCAGTTTCAGGGCTCTCACAAGCGGTCCAAAACGGATCAGTTTTGCCCTATGCATTCTGAATGGATAAGGATCCGCTCAGAATGCATCAGTTTGCGGAGGCAAATGTATCCATTCTGACACACAATGTAAGTCAATGGGGACAGATCCATTTTCAATAACACAATATGGCACGATAGCAAATGTATCCGTCCCCCAGTGACTTTCAATGGTGTTCAAGACGGATCCGTTTTGGCTATGTTACAGATAATACAAATAAATCCATTCTGAACGGATGCATGCGGTTGTATTATCTGAACGGAATCGTTTGTGCAGATCCATGATGGATCCGCACCAAACGTGAGTGTGAAAGTAGCCTTATAAAACTATTTTTTGAGATTTCTTTCTGATAAGTGCTGAAGATAAGGGAATTTTTCACCATTCTAATCTTTAGATCCAGGAACTCAACCTCTTCCGTACTAATTTGCAGTCATCATTTGTTCATTTGTTTTATGAACTCCAACAATTCAAAATGGGTTCTATCCCATATCAGCAGCACATCGTCTATATAATGACGCCAGCGCACCAGGCCCATTCCCAGCCTAGGATTGATGGTGTCTTGTTCCCAGGATGCCATAAATAAATTGGCATAACTGGGGGCGAAGATAACAAAAAAAGGGGCTAGATGCACAGTCACAAATAAACAGCGGAACCCTTATCCAGGAGTAGGTTCAGTCTGGGGGCGAAACTGGTGCCCATGGCAGTACTAACTAACTGTAAATAATATTTGGCATCAAAATAAAAATAATTATGAGATAACACAAAATCACTACTACTATAAATTGTATCTGTTCTTTCTCCAATTTGCTGTCCTGTGTCAAAAATGTTTTAACTGATTTTATACCTTGATCATGTTTTATACTGGTGTTTATCTAAAATCCAATGGGGCTGGCACACCAAACGTTCTAAAATTTTTATAATTGAAGTGGTATATTTTAAATGTCATGGAGTTGTTCTCACATATGATTGTAAGATTCTGTCCAAATATTGGGAGATTTGAAGTCAGGGACCCTATACCTGACACAATCGGTCTTCCTGGTGGGTTAATGGGATCTTTGTGGATCTTGGGGATGCAATAAAATACTGGAAGTCTTTTGGGAGTTCCCAGAATAAAATCATGTTCCCTTTTGTTTAAAATACCCTTTTCAAATGCTACTTTACACAATCCAGATAATTCCTTATCAAACATTTACACTGGGTCGTTTTGTAAAACCTTATATGTTTCTGTGACTGCTAATTGCTTATTGCAACCCTCTACATACTTCTCTGTATGTAAAATAACTATCTTTGTCTGCGATGCGTATAGTTACTTGTTAATTTTTCTCTAGTAGTTTAATGACTTTTATTTCATCATTACTCACATTCTTCTCTCTATGCTGTTTCTGACGTAACCTTTCCACTGCCATTTCCTTTCCGATTTCATGTCTCGGATACATCTTTGATTTAAGTTTGACATCAGTACACACATAATTTGAGACAGACAGATTTCCAGATTGAATTGGATTTTTCATATGATATTTATTATAGCATAACTTTCTGATATATTTTTCAATACCTATATAGGTGCTAAATTTGTCCAGTGATTTACTTGGAGCAAATTTTAGTCCCTTACTTAATAGTTTTTTTTTTTTTTTTACTGATATCTAGTTATCCCCTATTTTTTCCCTAATTTGTATTTGGGACCTTCGTTTAGCTCTACTTCTTCGTGTTCTCTTTTTCGAGTGCATGTGACTATTTGTGTTGGTGGTTGCTGTGCTAATAACTGTGTTATGTTGTGTGCCTCTGTGATTGGTGGATGTATTTGATCTGTGGTTGTGATCACTCCATTGTGCATATAATTGACTGCCTGTGATTGTGATGTTTTTGTCAGATTGGATAAAGTTGAATATTCCATTTGTGTCAATGGTGGTATTAAACATTGATGACTTGTTTGAGTGATTGGTGAGTGGTGTAGCTTCGTCTGAAATTGGGATGTCACTTGAGATTGAGATGTCACTTGTGCATATGTTCTTGGTTGTGCTGGTTGTGTTAAATTTGTTTTCATTTGTACCTGTGGTGTCCTGTTCATGTTCAACAGTTGATTTGATTTCTTGTAAAAAAAGAAATTTGTGCGTGATTGTGTTCTGTGCTCTAAAAAAGGACTCGCTAATGGTTGATAACGACTATACATTAGTACAATAGGTGTGTTGCACTTAATTGGTTTATTTCCTGTTGTTTCCTGTTTTATCCTTATTTTTTAATTTTTTTAATTGCCGTTACATTGTATTTCTTAGTTTTCTTCCCCATCAATTAGGGCCTTCAATTTTTTAATTTCTCCCTCCAATTTATGTATAAGTTGTTCTCTTCTTTGAATCACTAGATTTACTAATGCTATAGATTGCAGTTTGAAAAAACAATCCCATTGAGAATTAAACTCCTCATTACATAGGTCAGTAGCTGGGGTTTTATATAGGGTTAAACCCTATATAGGGATCTATAAAGATCAATCCATATCATTTATCTGTATTGTTTTTATCATTGTTGTTTATATTATGATTATCTTTATATGATAAACACTATATGCACATATAGATAGAGATATCATTATGATCTAATAAGTAAATGAAGGTGTGAAATCGCAGCCTATAAAAAATGGTCTTGAGTCTCATCCAGATCTATCTTGAGTCCTATCCATGTTTTACTATAGACCTGGAACACATATAAAGATAAAAATGGTTCTATATTATTTTTTTTAATACAACTGGGGAAGGAACTTCGTTCCGAAACGCGTCTGGTTAATGAAGACAACAGATAAAAGAATTTTAAGCTGCAATACACTATCTGGTGTACTCTTAATGTCCACGTAACAATACCAATTGTATATCTGACCTTCGGAGGTTCAGCGTGGAGAGAATCACACTGCGCATGCGCACCAATCGAATCGGAAAAACAAGTATGGGACTGGGCCGAGGACATTTGCGGTGAGAAAGATCTTACCTGTTATCGAGGACAACTGTGGTAAGAGAGCCGACTTGGCACTGACACTATCTATGAGAGCACAAGTGAAAAAGTATATACACCACGTGGAGCCTTTCTATTTGTCGTTACCGCAATCTAACCACAGTGGTTTTAAAGTGCCAGTGTTTGCAATATAGTGCCAGTGTCGGCAACACAGTGTAAGCCGCATTTGGACAGACTTACTTGCATAAGTCTAGTTGTTATAAAAGGGGAAGTTTGTGGGCATGTATGCTTATATATAAAGAAATCGCACATTTGTAATATATACCCCTTTTGCAAAACAAGACATTTTTGTAACATTCACAGCGGCAAATATTTGTTATAAGTTCCTTTGATACAACGCAAAAGACTTTGACACAGTATAAGATACGTGGAAAAACCTAACATATGTATCTAAAGTAACTAATATATATTATTTTGTACCGTCGTGGAATATATGAAACTAACAGAAGAACGAATAACAAACTAACAGTTCTAGTGTTGCAGCGACACATGTCCTCAAAAATATAAGTGTATTATATAAGTGTATTATACATGTGAGAGCTCCGCATGCTATAAAAGTGGACGGGACCAAGACCTCATAGTATTTATTACATGTAGTGTATTTTATTTTATTGTAATATCAATTTTTATGAATTTTGTATTAATCATGTGGCAATATATGTTTAGTTAGTGTATTTATTAAATACAATATAATTTATTTTTCGTGAGCCAGTCAATTAGTATATAATGTCTAAAATTAACCATTGCTCTGGTGGAAGGGAGCAGACTGTGCTCCATATTAGTGGATCTGGTGAGCCCAACCGTTTTCTCATATTTTATATACGGTATATAGGTTTAGAGTAGGACCTGGCTGACTGAGACCACCTTGGCGCGGGTAGGCGAGCACATATGTGTTTTGATCAAAATATATTGGCTGAGAGTCTCATATTTTATCATATCAGAGTGAGGGCTTAGTCCATATATAATGTGTGCATTGTTTTCTGTGATTTTTCTTTGGTAAATGAAGCTATGTACATTTCTATATTCATTTATTACATTGTGAAGGATGTTTTTTATTTTTTTATGTGATTTTTTTGTACAATATTACACGTTTCTCAATTATTGAAAGGTCAATTGTGACCTAAAATTGTCCACTGCCTCTAACAAACAAATGTAGCGCTGCCACTGCACTGAACGCTGCAAAGCACTAAGAATTTCTTTCCCTGATGAGCCATCAAATGCTTGTGTAGTTTGGTAGGAGAAGCAGGGTATTTTAGATCAGACCCAAGGTTCCAGCCATTGCAAGGGCGAGTGCTCCGACTACAGCCTGTCAGAAATTCCACTATCTAGATTAGTATAGTAGGGACAGACAGGACTTGCAAGATAGTGAGCCTAGCACTCCATGTGATGTTCCCCGCAAACAATAAGACAAGGCAACTAGGTATGATAAGTACCAGTATTTATTCTCCTCCAAAATAAGGAACTGTTATTTAGATTTTAGAATGCCTCAATTCATTTTAATGATACGATAAAGTAAATTTTTCTACCTAGGTACACTTAGACTGAAATTCAAATCTTAAACACTGGGTGGCTACACATAGACACACCTAGAATAGACATTTCATGACTCAGTATCAAAAAGTTGTATTTTTTGGGAAAAGCTGGTCATCTGGAAAGACAGCTGGTCATCTGGAAAGATGTGAAAAGACACATTTCTATGGCTGTCCTGGACATTTCCCTCTTGTGGGGGCAACAAGGTTTTTTGGATCTTGTGTAATTTTGTGGCTTTTTGGACTATTCCTGACTATTGATTGATGCCTTGATGATTCAGCCGTTTCTTATACCCATACTGCATGAATTTGGCTTCCCTTAATGAAAGCCCATAATATTGTAAGGGCCATTTTAATGTTAAGAACAACCTATTTATTTGGCTCCTTTTAGACAGGCAGATTTAATTCAACATTTAATGATACAGCACATTGTTAAGCGCTAGTTTAGCTCCAATTTACATAATGCAATATTGTGATTGAAAATTGTTATTTGATTAGCAGATGTGCACATGGGGCAATGATGGAGAGTGAATATTTGTATGACTATTCATCTCGACAATGTAAAAGGGCCTTAAAGAGTAAGACAGACCTCCCAGAGTAGCCGACCTGCGGTGGAGGTCATACTTACCAGGCCCCCTCTGCTTGGTTCAGTATCTAATAGTTCCAGGCTGTCTCTTCTTCCAACTACCTTGTGGAGATCAACATCCGTCGAAGGAGGGGGAGAGTCACATGACCGGTACAGCCAATCACAGGACGCAGTGGTGACCTGCTCCCCTTGCATCATGTGACCAATTGTCTGGAGGAAAATCTGGCCCGGGAGAGTTAGAAACTGAACCCAGCCGTGGGGACCAGGCAAGTATAATATCCACCACGAATCAGCCATTCTGAGAGGTCTGTCTTACACTTGGATAACCCCCTTTAGATTCCATCTCAGTTTAGCCTTAAGCCAAACTTGAGAGTAACAAGATAGGTCCACTATCTGTTCACAGGCCTGTCCAACAATCCAGTAAAAACATGATGAATGAGTAATGGTGCATCGGTATCCATCAATCAAGTTGCATATGTAACAATGATTGAGGTTCTGTTGGAGCACAATTGCATTAACTAAGCTGAATTTAAAACATCCATGTTAAAGTATGGTATAATATTGGCAAAGCACTTGTTCTTTGCAAAAAGGCTGAAGTCCTGCAGCCTGTGCTGTCTCACCAAGTCTGTCAAAACACAAAGTTCTATTTTCGCCCTGAAGTACATGGTTCATCTCTATTCCCAATGTGCCTGTGTGAATGAATTCAAATGAGGTGACTGTTCTTGTCAGTCAAGATGAGTGCACAATCTCTCGGCAATTAGAGAGCCCCTTGTTATGCTGGCAGATGAAATATGTAAATGCCCTAAAACAATTCTTGGTACTTGGCAAAATTCTTCAGCGCTTCACAGTAATTATTCAAATTCATCAATTCTTTGAGGAGATGCACACAACACAGTCCCTTTGAACCATGGCCATTAATGAAATTGGGCGATTCACTAATATCCCTGAGCACTCTAGACCCATCTCTTCTCCTTGTATGTAGAGCTATAGACATCAGCACTAATTGTTGCGGTTCTCTATGTTGCCTAATTTTAGGGAAATTGGCTATCCGACTGCTAATGCGTTTAAATAACCTTTCCATAGTCTGAGTGGCTATCATTAAAATTGAAATATCAAGGAGGCTTTCCTAGTTTTTCAGCAAAACAATGAGAGATAAGTATCTGAAAAAGTTATTTTATCATCTGTGCCACATTAATTTAGTGATATATATATATATACATATATATATATATATATTATTATTATTTTTTATTTTTACTTGACCATTACACACTTGTTATTAAACCTATGGCACCTATACACTATCAAAATCTGTTGGCCAAATGCTTGGCCAACCATCAAATATTTTTCCTTATTCTCCCATGTTTTCATTGTGGAGAGAAAGTAAGCACTGCTTCAAGCATCTTGTGACATGAGCAAAAGTTGGGCATGATGCCATTGAAAGGAGCGTTGGAAAGATTCCATACACATCCGATCATCAGCCAGTTGCCCAAATTAGTGACTTTTGTCAACAGTTTTTGGGCCACTTTCAGATGGTATTTCGTAGCACTTTTCATCAGTGGCAAATCGTTCCATTATACTTTTTCTCTGTAGGGTCCACTCTTGGCTTTGACTTATAAATACTGAGGCCAAATACTGACCAGGTGAGAGTGGCCATATGTGTGTGGACACCTCTACTGAAATCTTTTAATTGGTTTTCTAATAGTGTATATTACGAATATTCGAATTGCGAATTTTAATCGCGAATATCGGCATTCCGAGAATTCGCGAATATTTAGAATATCGCAAAATATATTCCTAATTGCGAATATTAGATTTTTTTTAAAATACCAGTTCATGCAAATTTTTATGCAGTTTTTCGGAATCAAGGGAATAATGCCTGGAGATCACAAATTCGCGCATTTTCGAATATATGGTGAATATTCGCCCAAATATTCGCGAAATATCGCAAATTTGAATATTGCCCCTGCCGCTCATCACTATTTTCTAATAAACCATACTAGAGCCTTTAGATATTAATGTACCTTATAAGATCTCAACCAGCGTATCAATGCATATTATGTGATTGTAAATAGATGTGATAGGACTTCTGATAGAAACAGAAAAACAAATCTTATCTTTGACTTACTGTATGTTTAAACAGCATAAAGGTAGTTTAGTCTCAGAGATAGTTTATTATGAAAATAGCTAGCCAGTTAGATTTATTTAGGTGACACAGAGGCTTTGACTAGAGACAGAGCCGGGTCAGTGTACTCAGCCAGGCTGAAAGCCATTTGTAGTGAACACTACACTGCTACAGCAATATTTAGTGATATACCTGCAGTACTCAAGTGTATCAACCCAATCCCCATCACAAACAGAAATATTCTACAATATTTTACCAATTTGTCAAAATTGTTCCATACTGCACTGAAGCTGCTGGAAACCCTAACCAGTAAAGCAAGCCTGAAACTGCTCTAAAAAAAGGGATAATTTTTCTGAAGGCTTTTTATAAAAAGCCATTGCTTCTTCACTTTTTATGAAGAAATTTACTTTAATAATAATTAAAATGATTCTAATTAGAGATTAGCAAATCGAATCAGACGAAGTGGAATTCGATCTGAATTTCAGGAAAAATTTGATTCGCAACTAATGCAAATTTGGTAACGAATTGCATTTTTTCCTAAAATGGTGGCTACAATAGCGGCTACATGTCTGAGGAGATGGTGCAAGGAACTCTGGGAAGGCGGGCTGACGCATAATGCCATGCATGCAGCCAATCAGCAGCCAGCCAGCCCTGTAATGTCAAAGCCCTATAAATACGGCGGCAATTTTAGAGTCAGACATTTACCAGGATTCAGAGTGCAGGGACAGATGTGAGAAGGCGCTAGCGACAGCAATTGGAAAAACCTCATTGTAAAAAAAAAAAAAATTGAAAAAAACGATTTATAAGTGCAGAGAAAGGATAGAGAGGAAGCATTTCACATCTTAGTGCAGAGAGAGACGTCTGAAATCACTTGGGACAGTGCTAGAAAAAACGCATTTCACTTCTGCAGTTTTATGTGGTGATCTCTATTTATAAAAAAATTATTGGGTAGTTGAAGTGACAAAAAATGACAAATTGGCTGTTTTTATTTTTTTACCGCTACGCCATTTGCCGCATGCCATTAATATTGTTATATTTTAATAGTATGGGCATTTTCGCATGCAGCGATGCCCATGATGTTTATTTTTTTTATTGGTTAAGTATTTTTATTTTTATTTTAAGGAAAGGGGGGGTGATTTAAAGTTTTAGTTTTTTTTGTTTGTTTTTTTATATATTTGTAAAACCTTTTTTTTTTTCTTTTTTTAAGTCAATAACTGGCAATCATTCGGTTGCCCTTAGTATTCAGTGATGGCTAAATAGCCATAATTGAAGACTTCATTTGCACTATATCAATACAAGGTTGCCACCTAGTGGCCTGTATTGATATATACATCTAATTGACTCTGAAGCCTGCTTGAGGCTTCGGTCAATTAGCGCAAAGTAACAGATTCCCCCATCTCAGACGGGGAAAGCTGTTACTGGACCTGAACTGCACGACTTCCAGTTCTGGTCTGCGCAGATGCCATGGTCAGATTTGACCACGGCATCTGAAGGGTAAGATGTATGTGATCAGCACAAACCCTGCGGCTAAGGCGCCCACTGTACGTGCGAGCGGGAGCCATGTTTAGGGATCGTACCGATCATGTTAAAATAGCTGCTTTGTGTGTCTAATTTAATTGCTATGTCTGTGATAGATATGTTCTATCACACCTGGCTGGACTCAGAATGGCATCTCTGCTTGGAAGCTAACACAATTTGTTCATGCCTATTACTTACTATTAGTGTTGAGAGAAGCGAAGCATCCGAAGCAGAATTTAGTCCATAGTTTAAGAAAACTTCAACAAATTTCAACAAACCCGAATTTCCTTGCTCTTCGTGATAAGAATTAGTTTTCCCAAAGGGACGGCTGTACATCTTAGAAAGTGAAAGCAAGTGTAGAGGAGACAAGCCTAGGAACACCAGATCACCCATAATGCCGTGCAGCCAGCCAATCTGCAGGCAGCCACCCCCCTGAGATGCCCTAGCTAGGCAGAGCATTTTCCTGTGAGCTGAGCATAGAGAAAGACGTGACAAGACGCTCATGCACTGGGGACAGTGTGGCTGCAATCTGTTAACAAACAGTGTAAGACAATATTGGAGAGGGAGACTGCAGGGATAGTGGAGGGAGAGCGTAGGAGACTGCTGAACTACAGACTCTTCTACAATTTACTGTGTACACAACTGTGCAGTGCATCAAGAGTCTTAGTTAATCCATTATGTTAGCTTTAGAGTTACTGTGCTGTCAGTATTACAGGAAGGTCTAATTTATTGCTGTGTACATAAGTGTGCAGCGCACCAATATTTATAGTTAATCCGTTCTGTTAGCTGTAGAGTTAATGTGCATCAGTATTACAAGCCACTGTTACTTTTAAGCAGATTGGCCTGGCCATACATGATATATAGTGATTTGTAACAAATTAAATTGTAACAAATCAAATTTCTCATCGGGAAGGAATTTTTTATTCCCCTAAAGTGAGGAAAATTGGCTTCTACCTCACAGGTTTTTTTTTTGCCTTCCTCTGGATCAACTTGCAGGATGACAGGCCGAACTGGATGGACAAATGTCTTTTTTTGGCCTTATGTACTATGTTACCATGTTACTATGAACTTCGAAAAAGCTATTAAATCATTTTTTTTCAAACTTAGCTCATCTCTACTTACTATATTCATCTAAAGGTCAAAACCTCCAATTCACTGCACTTGTTCTTTAGTAGAGAGCATTGTGACACCCAGAGGTGTTAATCTGCATCATTTAAATAAATCACATCTAGGTTGGCAGGTACCATTGACAATGTTTAATTCTTTTTGTACTGTCCCCTTCCATAGACTTAAAGGTAATGTGTCAAAGGATAGTGACACAGGAACTGACTCGTTGGAAAGTTTTCTAGGCATGCTCTGTGACCTCTGCAGAGGCTAGGAGGAAGTAGATAAGCTGTAATATCACCTATTGTGAATTGTTGATCCTGTATTTCCTGTATATAGCTTTTATTTGTCATTCTAATCGTGCCTGTAAAGATAAGATGACTATATCTCTACAGACCGAGAACTGACACCTATTATTATACTTAGTGGCCAGATAAAATTACAATTAACTCAACAATACTGTAAAAATATGATTTAAACAATAGGTCATTTTGTGATGACATATTCTCTTTAAACCTGGGTAATTTCTTAGTTTCCATTTTGAACTCATGTCTATAGAGTATTTTTTAGAATATTCGGCGAATATTAGCGAATTTGAATATTAGTTATATTCTACATTTTTTACTAAAAAAATCGTCAATGTAATGATTGACTAATATGCGAATATTACGCGATCAATACAGGCGTGGGTCAAAAACGAATATCTATATTCGATATAGTGCTATATAATCATTTTTTTAGAATATTCCTTTATATATTCGTTTTTTAGAATATTCGTAATTTTTTTCCATCTGAAGTCATGATTCCTCCCTGCTTAAATTGCTTGACAAGCAACTTAAGCAGGGAGGAATCGTGAGTTCAGATGGGAAAAAAATGATGAATATTCTAAACAATGAATATATAGCACTATATTGAATATAGTTCTAGATATTCCTTTTTGACCCACACCTGTATTGATTGCGTAATACTCGCATATTACGCGATCATTACATTGATGACTTTTTGAGTTAAAAAAATAATGAATATTTGAAAAACAAATATATAGCACTATATTCTAAAGATTAGCGAATTCTCGAAGTTGCGATATTCGCGATAAATATTCGTAAATCGAATATTCGTGCTCAACTCTAATGAATTCATGTCTCTTGTCCTGCATCTCACTTCCTTTTCAAGTAAACATGAAAAAATGAAGGAAACTTAGTTATACCAAATAGGTGCAGACATGGTTTGCCTTAGTACTTCTTTGAGGGACCATAAACTTCCCAGAAGCAACGCGTCTAAGTAACCTCCATAATTTGGCAAATGCTGAAGCTTCACCCAAAAAACTGTGTGACTGAACTAAATACACTACTTACAACAAGTTAGGGATATTTGGTTTGTGGGTGAAATTTCAGGATGAACCTAAAATGCACTCTCACTTTTATAGGTGAAATTAATGTGACCTTCTCTAAACTTTTGAATGCACATGTCCAACTGTTCAGTGTTTCAGTACTTTTTGCACAACTTGCTGTTCTCTAACAAGGAGCTTAACAGCAAAATTCACAATAGGTGTTTGATTCATGAGTCACCCAATAAATTTCCTGGTTCAATTAGAATGGGTAATTAAACAGTCCTCCTCATCATGCAGTTAACATTTTAACATCATGAGACCAAGACGACACCTAACAATTGTTCAATAGTACCTGGCCATTGCGAGGCTTCAAGCAGGATGTTCTCAGGCAGAAGTGGCCACTGACCTTAGTATCACAGAGTGTTATCAGCAGGTTGCAACAGAGATACAGAGAGACTGGAAGAGTCACAGAAAGGCATAGAAGTGGATGTCCTTTGGCCACATCCCACACTGATCACCTCTTCATTGTGAACAATGACCTGCGGAATTGGATGATGAATGCCACACAACTCCAGGCACATTTACAGGAGGTGAGAGGCACCCAAGAGTCACATAAGTCCATTCAAAACCATTTACATCAGCACGGTCTGCGTGCTAGGCGACCTACAAGGGTACCTGGCCACAGGCATTATCGTTTTGCATGGGCCAGGGAGAATCTATGCTGGATGAGGGACCATTGGGCCTCAGTGCTGTTCACTGATGAAAGTCAATTCGCGCTGAGCAGAAATTATGGCCATGATGTTGGAGACATCAAGGAGACCACTATGCATCAGCTGCTGTTTGCCTTTGATGGTGGTTAGAGATGAGCAAACTTTTAAAAAATTAGATTTGCCGGTTCACCAAATTTTTTGGGAAAATTTTGGTTCAATCTGAATAAATTTGCGGCAAATTACGTTCAAAACTGCTATTTCCTGGCTGCTGAGAGCCTTTGTAGTGTTGTAGAACACTATGCCTTGTAGTAACACGCATAGGGAGTCTGCTGTGGTAGTGAAATACTGTGAGTCCATATGACATGCAGATGACAGGCGTCACTCTTAGAATTACTGCACTCTTCACTTATTAGGGCGGTCACAGGGCCAAAACTGACCAAATAACTCAAGTATGAACTTTGCCTTACAGGTCGATGTTAGCGTCAAGAAGAAGCGCACTCATTTTACACCGTCGTCAGCTGATTCCACATAGATATCTGCAGAACCTGTTCTATTAAACGCTTATACAAGTAGAGCCCCCCTGACAGAGTTGAGAGGGTGTCAGCAGTAAGTTTGTGTTGACGTCACTGATTAATTTTCCCCATTCTGTGATCTATCAGAACATTTACCCAGAAAAAACAGATCCTGTCTGTCGATCATACGCCTTCCCTTGGTCAGCATTTGCTCAATAATCCATCAGTATTGCTAAAGGCAAAAAACAAAACAAAGATGACACGTGTATGGAATATTTGCATGTCTTCTGTGTTTTCTACCCACTCCTGCTTTTGGCTACCAAATCATAAGCCAATTCTGATGGGACCATACTTAGAGCTGCTACATAGACAGGATCCGTTGTGCGTCTCATTTTTCCTTCCTTCTGAGAGATCAGAAGTGTCAAACAAATGATGATGTCAGCCAAGCCAAAAGCCAAAATAGTGGAACAGTCATGTAGTGAGGAGAGTGAAAATAGCATGAGAAGTCCACAGAGTGGACCTATGACATAGTGTTGAGGTGAAATCAGCATGAGGAGACCACAGAGTGGCCCAATGACAGGGTCTGGAGGTGGCAGCAGCATGAGGAGACCACAGAGCGGCACAATGACAGAGTCTGGAGGTGGTGGCAGCAGCAGCATCAGGAGGAGGCCACAGAGCGGCACAATTGCAGAGTCTGGAGGTGGCAGCAGCATGAGTAGGCCGCAGATTGGCACAATAACAGAGTCTGGAGGTGGGGGCAGCATCAGGAGACCACAGAGTGGCAAGGTGAGATACTGTGGAGGTGGGTGGTAATACCAGTTCCCGCTGAAGATGGTGGTAAAAGAAGGAGCACTTAACATGAGAAATGTGGCATCAGACAGGTAACAGCATCAAAAAAGTAGCTGAGGCAGGTAGCCAGAAGAAACCGGTCTCTTTTGGCAAATTGTTGGTGTGGCACCATGGATGATCTAGTCTGATGCATCAGGCATTGGTGTGTGAAAATCCTGGCTGATCCACGCCTGATTCATCTTGATGCAGAGTCCCACTATGTGCTATATGTGGGCACTTTATACTGTTGCTAAATGTCATATCAAATGTATTGTGGTATCATGCTGTAATTCCCTTTAACAGGCTGGCAGTGTCATTTACCTTTATTTGCCCCTAGGTGGTGCTTTCACCACTTATATATATAGCTGGGGTGGGGGGTGCAAAGTTAGTGTGTCCGATGCTAATGAAGAGATGAGGAAGTTAATGGAGGAGGTGGAAATTTGTATTTCCACCAAAATAATTAAAAAAAGATTTTAACGCATATAAGTGCAGCGCTTAATGCAGAATACAAGATTTTTTGTCCACCGAAATAATAAAAAAGATTTTACCGCACAATGGAAGTCAATGGCAGAACCAGAGTATTAAACCAGCACCCCCTGTCTGGTTCACAGGAAAAGGTCAGAAATTGATGGAAACACCACTGTAATGGTTCGGGAACAGCATGGGAGGATGTCTGGATGCATCTTGGACTCCCAGGTCACTGCTGGGAACGATGTTGTCCGAGTAGTATGCCACTTTTACAGACTGACAATAATACGTTCAAAACCGAAGATAAAACCGATTTTAAAGGAAAAAATTGTTAGGAAACATTCTTTCCTGTATATTTACTTGTATATAAAGTGCAAGTGCTGTCAAAAATTACAAGGCAGAGGCACTCTGATACAACCTGTATATTACATAAAGGAGGGCCTCATTCACATTGTGGTACAATTGTTCAGGTAGTGGGACTCATACACACATAAAGCCTATGTGAAAGGGCTGCCAAAAATTACTACGAATCGGCACTCCAATATACCCTTTATTACACATAAAAGAGGGCATTGTACACACCTTTAAAAAATTATGATTGATGGCATGCTGGTGACCCTCTAAAACATTCGGAGCAAGGGCCTGCTGTTGACCCTCTAAAACATTAGGGGCGAGGGCCTGCTGCTGATATGACTATCTAAAACATTAGGGGTGAGGGTCTGCTGCTGATCTGACCCTCTAAAACATTAGGGGCGAGGGCCTGCTGCTAATCTTACCATCTAAAACATTAGGGGCGAGTGCCTGCTGGTGATCTGACCATCTAAAACATTATGGGTGAGGGCCTGCTGGTGACCCTCTAAAACATTAGGAGCGAGGGCAGCCTAAAAAGCATGTTGATATGATGCAGGAGGAGGATGAGAAAAGAAAGATTAAACCATATAACCTTTTTTTTGGTGGTAGGGGTGCATGGGAATACAGTGCATTCAATACACCATAAAAGCCACAATTAAAGAGCCTTTATGTTCAGCCGCTTTCCTCTGGTGGAGTAGAGAAGTCAGGGGAAATCCAGGCCTTGTTCATTTTGATAAGAGTCAACCTGTTAGCATTTTCAATTGACAGGCGGATGCGCTTATCAGTTATTATGCCACCAGTAGCACTAAATACCTGCTCTGACAACACCCTGGCGGCAGGGCAGGCCAGCACCTCAAAGGCGTAGAGCGCCAGTTCGTGCCACGTGTCCAGCTTGGACACCCAATAATTGTAAGGCACGGTCTGCTACATACTCCTTCACCATCTTCCAAAACTTTTCCTTCCTTGTGACACTAGGCCACGCATCAGGGTGAGGGTGCTGGCGGGGTGTCATGACTGTCCCAGGCCTTGGAGAGTGTTTCCCTGCCTCTGTTCGAACTGCTGTGTGTTCCCCTCGTCTCCCCTCCAAATTTTTGTAGCAATTTTTCCACAAGGATCTTCTGGTATTCCACCATTTTGCTAGTCCTCTCCACCACTCCACCACAGGAATGAGAGATGAGAAGATCTGTTTGTAGCGGGGGTCGAGAAGGATGAACAACCAGAAATTAGTGTTGGCCAAAATGCATATAACGCGAGGGTCACGGGAAAGACAGCATAGCATAAAGTCAGCCATGTGTGCCAGAGTCCCAACAGACAAGACTTCACTGTCCTCATCAGGAGGATGACTCTCAGTCTCATCATCCTCTTCCTCCTCTTTGACTCATCCACGCTGAACAGATGGAATAAACCTGCTATGGGTACTACCCTCTGTAGCGGCGGCAACCGTTTCCTGCTAATCCTCCTCATCATCCTCATCCAATTCGTGATAAGAAGATGAAATTAGGGTGGTCTGGCTATTACCCTGTGTACTGTCTTCCTGCATTTCCACCTCTTCCACATACAAAGCTTCCGCCTTCATTGTGAGCGGCGAACATTTCAGTAGACACAGAAGTGGAATGGTTACGTTGATAATAGCAGCATCATCGCTCTCCATCTGTGTTGATTCCTCAAAGTTGCGTAAAAGCTCACAAAGGGCTGACTGGAAAGGCAACGACCATGCTGCAGCTGGTATTCCACTACTGCCCTCTGCTGCTCACAAAGCCTGGCCAACATGAGGAAAGTGGAGTACCAGTGCGTGCTCACGTCGCACAACAGTCGGTGATCTGGCAATTGCAAGTGCTGCTGCAGCATTGCCAGACAGGTGGCAGCTGTAGAAAATGGGCACACACGCGGCACACCTTCACCAGTAGCTCAGGCAAATCGGGATAGGTTTTGAGAAACCGCTGAACCACTAATTTGAACACGTGGGCTAGGCATGGTATGTGTGTGAGCTTGCCGAACTCCAATGTCACCACCAAGTTACGGCCATTATCAGACACATCCATGCCTAATTATAGGGTGACTGGCGAGAGCCACAGCTCAGTCTGGTCCCTTATACCCTGCCACAGCTTTGCGGCGGTGTGCTGTTTGTCACCTAAGCAAATTAGTTTCAGCTGGCCTGTTGCCGCTTCCCCACTGCAGTGCTACACTGCTTCCAGCTACTGACTGATGGCTGACTGGTAGTGCAAGATGAGAATTCAGAGGTGGAAGTGGAGGAGGAGGTGGAGCAGGGGAAGGGGAAGTTGCAGCCACTAATGTAGGTAGTGGCGGAAATCATGATCGGAGCCAGCAATCCTTGGCTTCGGAAGCAAGTGTGCCATCCCAGGGTACGACTCGCTCCCGGCCTCCACAACTTTCACCCAGTGTGCCGTCAGGGAAATGTAGCGTCCCTGGCCAAAAGCACTGTGTCAGTCATTAAGTGGACCTTTCCAATAACTGCGTTGTTCAGGGCACGGGTGATGTTACTGTACACATGCTGGTGTATAGCGGGGACGGGGATCGGTAAAAATAGTAGTGGCTGGGAACTGAGTAACGAGGAACAGCCACCGCCATCAGACTGCAAAAAGCACAAAATCCACAAGCCTAAATGGCAACATTTCCACGGCCTGCAATTTGGAAAGTTGTCATTTAGTGCTATGGTCTGTGGGTGGGTGGCTGGGTATTTACGCGTTTGTGCAAAGGCCTGGGGTATGGATATCTGTACGCTGCGCTGGGACACAGAAGTAGATGTGCTAGATGATGGTGCTTGCGAAGGTCCAGGTGCAGGGCCTGCGTCTTGGACAGGGGATTGGTCAGTACGTAACACAGGGGAAGAGGAGGCAGTGGTGTGACCCGCAGACACTGATTGTGGACCCAGGAATTCGGCCCACCTATTAGGGTGCTTTGATTCCATGTGGCGGATCATGCTGGTGGTGGTGAGGTTGCTAGTGTTCACACCCCTGCTCATTTTGGTTTGGCACAGGTTGCAAATTACAATTCTTTTATTGCCCGCACTTTCTTCAAAAAAGCGGCAAACTGCGGAACACCTGCCCCTTTGCAAGGTCGATTCCTGCAAGGGAGTGCCCCGGGGAACAGTTACGTGCCTGTTTGGAGTGGCCCACCTTCTCCCTTTTGCCACCCCACTGCCTCTTCAGGCCTGTTGCAGTGCTGCGGATCCCTCCCCCTCTGTACTGCTGTCCTCGCTCAGCTTGCCACCTTCCCAGGTTGGGTCAGTGACTTCATTGTCCACCACCTCCTCTTCCACTTCCTCACTCTGGTCATCCTCCTGACTTGTTGACCTAACAACAACCTCACTTATTGACAACTGTGTGTCATCCTCATCATTAACCTTTTGAGACACTAATTGTGATTGATTTATTGGCCACTGTGTCTCATCACCATCATCCACCTCGTGAAACACTAATTGCCGTTCCCCACCGCCATCTTTTTCTGACTGTGGATGCTCAAGAGTTTGGGAATCAGTGCACAAGCGGGCTTAGCTAGAGGGCCAAATCAAGGAATGGCGATGAAAAGAGCTCCTCGGAATATCCAAGTGTGGGATCACTTGTTTGCCAAGACGCTCCATGGTGGGAGGAAGGTGGATCAGGTTGAGGATTCTGTTGACCAGACTCTTGGCTACTAAGACTGGACTTTGTGGAAGACAGGGTGGTACTTATCCGACTGGAAGCATTATCTGCTGCAATCCAACCGACCATCTGGTCGCACTGGTGTGACTTCGAGAGTGGTGTCCTGCACGGCCCTGCAAACTGGGACATGAAGCTAGGTATCGTGGAAAAGTGTGTTTCTTGTGCTCTGGCAGCAGGCAGAGTTTCACCGCGCCCAGGGCCACGGCCTCTGAGTGCACCATCAGCAGCACGGCCCTTTCCCCGTCTCTTACTGCTCGCCTTGAGCATAATAAATGGTATATATAGTAATAACACATCTATGGTCTATTCAGACCCTAAATTCCCTGTAGGGGTCCCTAACTGAAAATAAAAATATTTCTTTATTGGTTATTATTTTAAAATAGATGAACCAAACAACTATAGAAAACTATTAAAATTATCAGTGTCTGATGGAGGGTACAATTGGAGTGTGTTAATGTATTTGCCTTTGTCACATGTAGCCACTATGGAGTGCAGTGCCTCCCATTCATTTATATGGGGTATAGCTGCACCTACAAGCCTCTGCTGTTACTTTGTTTGTGCATTCATACAATGTGATGGCAGATTGGGCGCTCCTATTAAGATCCTTTTATCGTTCGGCCTTTATATTCAGGCTGGACAACAGTAAACAATGTTGCTAGGTTTGTGTGTACTTTTGAAGCTGCCACTAGTCTGCTCAATTCACTTGTCTCTAGGCTACACTCTACACTTTTGTGCTACTGACTGCTCTATTTCATCCATAGAAGTCACTGTTCGCGCTAAACCGCTCATGTGGCATGCTCAATTCCACTCCTCAATGTCTGGTGCTGTCTCAGCAGCGTGCTCTTTTATTGCTAGTCCCTAACATTTCAGGCACTGTTTAAAATACAGGACGTCATACCACCCCTCCCGACATGTTTCGCCACGCTCAGTGGCTTCGTCAGGGGATGTGGGGTATGTGGACCGTGCTGAGGGGCTCACATTTGGTAGTTCCCTTTCCTTTATCTCTCTGTGTTTTCCCCTTCGCAGGAGGTCACTTCTGCGGTTTGTTTTACCCGAGTATTATCATGCTCATCTCTGTATTTTTCTGTCCTGTAAATAGTTTCTCAAGACGGGTTCGGTGTCCTATAACATTTATTTCACAAGGATGTATCCCCCTTCGGTGCTCTGCAACTACCCATTTATTATGGATCCTTTGAAGGTAATTACTCTTAATGTAAACGGGCTTAATACTCCCCAAAAGAGAAGTCAGGTCTTCCAGATGCTCAGGAGAGAGGGGGCAGACCTACTGTTCTTGCAAGAGACACATTTCAGACACAACCACGTACCTACTCTCACTTCCAGACACTATACGAAATGGTTTCATAGTACTCACTCTTCGGCCTCTAGAGGCGTATCCATCGGAATAGGTTCCAATGTCCCCTTCAAAACTCAGGCGCACTACATAGACCCTGAAAGCAGATACTTGTTCCTGAAAGGAACGCTTTTTGGTCATAAGCTGACTTTAGTTAATGTTTATGCCCCTAACACCAATCAAATTCCTTGGCTAATTAAGTTGGGCTCCCTGGAAGATTTTAGAGAAGGAATCCTGATCCTGGGAGGAGATTTAAACTTAGTATTTGACCACCCCATGGACTCCACTTTCTGTACCCCCAAATTTTCAGCTGCACAAATGCGTAAACTTCGGAAGGTACTTTCCACACACCAAATATCAGATGCCTGGAGGCTGGCTCACCCTAGGGACAGGGACTATACTTTTTACTCAGCTGTCCATAGATCCTATCAGCGTCTAGACTACCTGTTCATCTCCAATCATGTTTTGGAGAGACTTAAATCCTCCACTATTGGACAGATCACTATATCTGATCATGGCCCGGTCTCTCTGGTGATCCAGTTAAAAGGTCTTCCCCCCAGGGAGTGGTCATGGAGACTCAACGAAACCCTTCTGGAAAATGAAAAAGATAGAGGTAAATTAGAAGAGAAACTCAAAACCTTTTTTGAATTAAACGACACCCCTTCTATGAGTAAGACAATGATGTGGGAGGCCCATAAGGCGTTTATCAGAGGGGAGCTTATCTCTCTCGGATCCTGGGTGCGTAAGCAAAGATCAGCTGAGATTGACTCCATTCTAGCTCAAATCTCCGCCATGGAAAGCATTAATAAAAGTAGCCCCTCTGATACTAACTATGAGGACATTCTTAGACTGAGGAGTCAGTTGAAGGACCTATTAAATATTAAATCGGCTAAGGCCCTCAGATCAGCCAAATATAAGTTTTATATCCATGGAGATAGGGGCTCCAAACTCCTCTCCCAGATGATTAAGGGTCAAAGAGAGAAAGCTTTTATCTCCAACATCAAATCAGATAAGGACCTCCAGCTCACCAATACCCTTGCAATAGCAGGAGAATTCGCCAGTTTTTACTCCTCTCTCTATAATCTGGCGCCCAATGATCCACACCAAACTATCACCAAGATTAACACTTTCTTGGAAACAGTTAAAGTCCCGACCCTGAGAGACATTGACAAAGACATGCTACTTTCCCCAGTTACAGAAACAGAAGTGCTTGAGGTGTTGGCGAGTATCCCCTCAGGAAAATGCCCAGGCCCTGATGGACTACCCATAGTATATTATAAAAAATTTAAAAACACTCTAGTCCCACAATTAGTTGAATTATGTAATTTCCTCTTAAAAGGACATCCCCTTCCACCACAATCACTCATTGCCCACATAACTGTCATCCCTAAGGAGGGGAAAGACCCTACTAAATGTAGCAGCTACAGACCAATCTCCCTGCTTAACGTAGATGTCAAATTGTGGGCCAAGCTCCTCAGTCAAAGAATAGCGAAGTTGCTACCCAAGTTAATTGGTGAAGAACAAGCAGGATTTGTTAAAGGCCGTGAAGGCAAAAACAATGTTAGCAGAGTCTTACACGCCATATATTACGCAAAAAAACATGGGATCCCCTTAACGCTATTAGGTACTGATGCTGAAAAAGCATTTCATAGGGTTAACTGGGTTTTTATGAAAAGTGCGCTGCATCATTTCGGCTTCCCGAGCTCCTTTATCTCAGCCATATTCTCACTCTACTCACGTCCCTCTGCTAGAGTCCTCATTAATGGATCTCTCTCTCCTCCTTTCTCTATCTCTAATGGGACAAGGCAGGGCTGCCCCCTCTCTCCAGCATTATTCATACTATCTCTTGAGATGTTGCTATTCAAGTTAAGAGATTCTGAGACTATCAAGGGCCTTGAAGTGAACGGCACAATCCACTCGCTGGCAGCCTTTGCGGATGACCTGCTTCTCTTAATAACAAATCCAAAGGACGCTATCCCGGAAGTGATTAAATTATTTTCTGATTTTGGCGAAGTTTCTAATTTCAAGGTCAACTACGACAAATCTGAAATACTTAACATAACAGCCTTGGAAAAACACATCTCAGAGGTCAAACGCACCTCTTTCCAATGGCCTAAAGAGGCTATTAAGCACCTAGGTATTATGATACCAGCAAATCCACTTCACTTATTTAGACTTAATTATGCCCCTTTATTAAGCAAAATTAAAACCTTCCTAACTTCAATTAAACTCCCTTTCCTTTCGTGGCTGGGTAAGAAAAACCTCTTGTCCACTTATGTCCTACCTCAGTTCCTATATATCCTGAGATGCCTACCAATCCCCCTGTCAAACAAATATCTCTCGGACATCCGAATCTTATTTAGTAACTTTCTTTGGTCCAACAAAAAACCACGCTTAGCCTATTCTCTACTGATTAGGAAAAGGAATAATGGTGGATTATCTCTACCTGACCTACAGTCTTACCTCCATGCTATACAGCTAGAAAGGTGGATTTAACTGGCTAAACCCCATAATAAGTCCCTACATATTGAACTGGAAAAAGCCCTACTAGACGATAATGCCTGTCACCATTTCTGGGTCCACACACGCACCAAAAAGAGGAAAGCTCCCCTTAGTGCCTCAACGCGCTGCATGTTTCAATATTGTAAAAAAACCGAGGCCTTGTCATTGTCTACCTCCAAATTATCACCCATCGCCCCCCTAGCTGTCCTCCCCTTCTTCCTGAATTCAGATAAGAATGACTTCCATAAAGCATGGTTTTACCTGACTGACCTTAGGATTTCGGACCTAATCAACACCCCTGAGTTCCTAAAATTGATCCAAAGCCATGTACCCATTCATCTAAGATCCGTGTTAGTAGAACTGGATATTGAGCTCTGTTGTAAAAAATATAAGAAATTACATACAAAGTCCCAGAAGGATCCAACTTGGCTCGAAAATTATACCCTACATCCCAATACTCCCCCTAAAATTCTCTCAAAATTATACTCCCAACTGTTACTAGATTCCTGAGGGCGAAGCCTACCTATCTACGAGCATGGGAGAGAGAATTGCAGATTTCTTTGTCAGAGGAGGAGGTTAGAATAATACTAAGACAATCTCATGGATTCTCGAGATGCATACGCTTTCAGGAAAACTCCTTTAAAATACTATCAAGATGGTATAAAACTCCTGACTTCCTATACAGAGCCCATCTTTCCCCCACGGACAAGTGCTGGAGATGCCAGGAGGATCGGGGCTCCATCTCCCACATTTGGTGGTCTTGTAGAAGTATTTCAATGTTCTGGACAGAGGTTGAAAGTACTATAAATAAAGTCTGCAGCTCTCACATTTCACTGTCCCCTACACTAGTTCTGCTTTGGTTGCCACAGAGTGATTTCAGACCCTCTAGTAAAAATCTGGCCACTCATATGATCTCGGCAGCTAAATACGTTATTCCAACCAAATGGAAATGCCCTGAACCCCCTTCCATTAAAGAATGGCTGAACAAAATTCACCAAATTTGCCTCATGGAAGAAATGGCAGGTTGGGATAGAGGCAACAGGGAGGCTTTTCTAAAAATCTGGCAACCATGGTTGAACTTTTATGGGACTTAAAAATGGGTTGAAGATCCCCCTTACTTACGGTGCCTGTACATTGTGTGTTAGTCCTAGGTCTTAGATAGAGGATTGGTCCTCCACCTCTCCCTTACTCCCCCTTCAAAGTTACCGACACTGGTATGACCTGACTGCTACTACTATTAACATTCTCTCATTTGATGCCCTAGCATAAGATAAAGGTATCCTAACGAATTTCATTCATGGGTGTATTTGGTTGCTTAACTACGAACTTAGCTATCTCTTTTCTATATACTGGCATACATCCTTGTTCTATAGACACAACTCGGGCCACTTTGTTGTACTGTTATTATGTCTTGAGACAGTTCTTTTCTCCTTTGTTACCTGACAGTTCAGCCGAAACTGTGAGACCACAGTTGTAGATTTGTACTCAACTTCATTAACCGAAGGTTAATATACCTTGAACCCAATTTTATTAATTTTTTTCCTAACAGGATATTCATAAAGCCTATATTGTGATCTGATACTTGTTCAATATATGTCTAATTCATTTGAATCACCTCTCGTCTACCTGTATGGGAATGGTCCACTCAAATACTCCAACTGTGTTGTATAACATAATTGTACTCTACGAACTGTATATGTTTGTTATTGTTTTTTCTTTATTGAAATCTCAAAATAAAGAATATACAAAAAAATAAATGCAACAGTGCAGTGCGTATATATTTTTCTTTTCTTAATGAAATACGCCCCTATACGCTTTCATCAGAAATAACTGCAGAAGTGACCTGAGAATATATATTTATTGTTGGTATAAAATAGGCCACCATACGCTTTAACCAGAAAACAATTAAATAGTGCAGTGCGTGTATATTGTTCCTAATTTACTGAAATACGCCCCTATACGCTTTCACCAGAAATAACTGCAACAGTGCAGTGCGTATATTTTTTTTTTTTTAACTGTAATATGCCCTTATACGTTTTTAACTGAAATAACTGCTGCATTGCATATATATTTATATTTTTTTAATGTAATACGCCCCTATACGCTTTCACCAGAAATAACTGCAGAAGTGACCTGAGAATATATATTTATTGTTGGAATGAAATAGCCCACTTTACGCTTTAAGTAGAAAACAATTAAATAGTGCAGTGTGTATATATTTTTCTTATTTTACTGAAATACGCCCATATACGCTTTCACCAGAAATAACTGCAACAATGCAGTGCATATATATTTGTATTTTTTTACTGAAATATGCCCGAATACACTTTCACCAGAATTTACTGCAGAAATGCACTGAGAATATATTTTTCTTTTTTTACTGTAATACGACCGTATACGCTTTCACAAAAAATAACTGCAATAGTACAGTGCATATATATTTTTCTTATTTTACTGAAATACACCCCTATACGCTTTCACCAGAAATAACTGCAACAGTGCAGTGCATATATATTTTTCTTGTTGTACTGTAATACGCCCCTATACACTTTCAACAGAAATAACTGCAGAAGTGAAATGCATATATATTTTTCTTGTCGTACTGAATAAGATACTAAGACATAAGCTAGATGGCCGCTAGCACATCCGCAATACCCAGTCCCCATAGCTCTCTGTGCTTTTATTGTGTAAAAAAAAACGATTTGATACATATGCAAATTAACCTGAGATGAGTCCTGTATGTGAGATGAGTCAGGGACAGGACTCATATCAGGCTAATTTGCATATGTATCAAATCGGTTTTATTACACAATAAAAGCACACAGAGCTATGGGGACTGGGTATAGCGGATGTGCTAGCGGCCATCTAGCAACCCATGTCCTCAGCGCTATACACAAAATCCCGGTGACAGGTTCCCTTTAAGGCCACAGGACAAGTTATTGAGACATTGACATTTTTTGTGGCTTTTGTTGCAATAAATTGAGATGAGGAACTCACTATTGCATGGTTATACTTAAATGACCTACTTTTATGATATAAAATCACTGCAGCATGAACTTTTTAAGTTTTCCATAAATTTCACCCAAAAACCAAATATCCCTAACATTTTGTGAGTTGCATATATTTGGACATATCGTACCATCTGCTCTAGCATCGGCTGTTGTTAGGAGCAATTTAGGGCCATCTCTTGGTATGGATATTTGCTAATGTCATTATACCGTGTATGCTAGTTTTGTGGTGCGAATTGTGCCCAGTTCTCTATTGCAAGGGTTAAGCCTACCCCTGCTGTGTGTGTCAGTCACAGCTGGGCCCCTGCATTGAACTGGGAGCACACACAGCTCTGGTGTCCGCCTGATCATCATGATGTACGCCATTTTTACGGGAAGTCAATTCTTGCTGTGACGTACTAGTCAGGGATGAGCGAATCGACTTTGGATGAAACATCCAAAGTTGATTCGCATAGAACTTCGTTGGAATACTGTACGGAGCAGGAGCTCAGTACAGTATTAGAATGTATTAGCTCAGATGAGCCGAAGTTATTACTTAACGAAGTCTCACGAGATTTTGGGCAATTACTTCAAAAATTAATTTCTACTGTTAAAAACTTTTTCCCGAACTCGGGTTCGGTTCCAAGTGGTACATTGGGGCCGAACCAGAGTTTGGGAAAAGGTTTTTAACACTAGAAATTAATTTTTGAAATTATTACCCAAAGTCTCATGAGTCTTCGCTAAGTAATAACTTTGGCTCATCTGAGCCAATACATTCTAATACTGTACTGGGTGCTCGCTCCGTACAATATTCAAATGAAGTTTTATGAGAATCGACTTCGGATGTTTCATCCGAAGTCAATTCGCTCATCCTTAGTACTAGTACGTCATATGTCGCCAACGGGTTAATATCGTTGTAAATATTAGTGTAATGTCTATTATTATTATTATTTGTTATGTTTGTTACTATTATTACCTTTTGTACCATTTTTGGCATGCATGCGTGAGCCCAGTAGATTTAATATTCTTTTTTGTGCGTATGGATATTTGCTGGATTCTCAAGGAATTGTCATTTGTTTTGTTTGTTTTCACTCCTTATGTGTTATCAGTGTTGATTGCTGCTATTTTCTCTAGAGCAACAGCAAACTGCTTTGGGGCATATGTTTATTGGCTATCTCATTTGCATGCCGTTCTTGAGAGAATGGAAGATGTCAGCAAGTCCAATGCTTTTATCAAGGGCTTTGTTAATCTGTTTTGCTTTGCTCAGATGTACTCCTTCAATGTACACATTTCAGAAATGATGTGAATTTTTTATGAAGTCGAATATTTAAACTCCTGATTTTCTCAAAGCCTACAGATGCGGACTGTGATTGATGCTCTCTACCCCAGTAGAAAAGGGCGACAAACCTTAAATAGTCCAGGAGAGAAAATGTTTGTTACATTTTTTTACCCTAACCGAATACAATTTTACAATGCGTTATAGATTATACAGCATCAAGGGGCATGAACAAGAAATTCTAATAAGTCTCATGGACATAGGTTTTCAGTAGAGATGAGTAAATCGAAACTGACAGTGGAATTTGATCCGAATTACAGGAAAAATTTGATTTGCTCCGAATGCAAATTTCCTTGAGCCTCGTGGTAATGAATCACATTTTTCCTAAAATGGCGGCTACACATGTGAGGACTGAGGACATGGAGCAAGGAACTCTGGGAAGGCGGGATCATCCAGACTGACATGCATGCGGCCAATCAGCAGCCAGCCAGCCCTGTGATGTCACAGCCCTATAAATACAACAGCCATCTTAGATTCTGCCATTCACCAGCGTACTTAATGCAGGGAGAGACGTCAGGAGGCGCTAGGGACAGTGCTAGAAAAAATGTAATTGTGCTGAAAAAAAAATAGATTTACAAGTGCAGGGAAAGACTATTCAAGGTGTAGGGAAAGGACAGGGAGGAATCATTCCACAGCTTTTATGTAGAACAGGGTTCAGTAGGGGAGGTTACAGCCTGGGTAATAGGAACAATCCTATTACACCTTGCTGCACTGACTGGGGATCCAAATTGCCATTATACAGCTCTGTAATTCCAGCAAACCGTTCTTATTAGGGTGCAAGTGCTGTTTGATACAGCCATTAATAGGGTTTATTACAGAGAAGGAAATATTTCTACATTTTATTTGCCCTTGTGCGGTGCAGTTATATGTTCTAAAGCATTTTTTGGCTTGTATTAGTAGGAAAAAAGGGCTTTTTAGCCGTTGTGTGGTGAAGTGTAAAAATTACAGCCCTTTTTGTAGTGTATTAGTGGCAAAAGTAAAATATATTTGCAGCCTAGCAGTGCAGTTATCTGTTTTAAAGCCCTAATTTCGCGTGTATTTAGCGGTGCAGTTATATGTGGTGAAGCACTTTTCGCGGTATGGACCTAATTATGCATTGGTGAAATTTTTTTGTGAACTAGACTGTTTTTGGGAGAATTGATTGCTGATAGTAGACTTTCTTCTGTATGAACCGAATCCCATTATCCTGTGATTGGTGAAATTTTTTTATTTCCACCAAATTTTCTTTGGGAAAATTGATGGGGGATTGTACACACGGTATGGACTGAAGTACTTAGTGGGGAAATTCCTTATGTGACACTGGCTTTTTTTCTGAAAATGTATGAGTGAATGTACTGTACACCTTTTGCGGTATGGAACGACTTACTTAGTGGTGAAATTCTTTATGTGACACAGGCTTTTTTTCTAAAATGTATGGGTGAATGTACACCTCCTTTTGTGGTATGGACTGAAGTACTTAATGGTGAAATTCTTTATGTGATACTTGCTCTTTTCCAGAAAATGTATGGGTGAATGCACACCTCCTTTTGCGGTATGGAACGACTTACTTAGTGGTGAAATTCTTTATGTGACACACGCTGTTCTGCACCTGGTTTGCCTGGGCGAACTGAGCCACACAGGGGAGAAACTGCTCCGTGTCCTTTAGCAAGAAATTGAATCCTGGCTTTCTCTGTGACAACTCAAAATCGGAACCATGGTGACCGACAATGGGAAGAACATGGTGTCGGTGCTGCGTCAAAGAGGACTCAGCCATGTGCCCTGCATGGCACATGTGTTTAATTTGGTTGTCAAGCGGTTCCTGAAGTCTTCCACCCATCTGCAATCCTAAAAATGGCCAGGAAACTTTGCATGCACTTAAGCCACTCGTACACTGCAAAGAACACCCTCCTTGAGCTGCAGTGGTAGAACAGGGTCTCCCTACATAGGCTGATATGCGATGTTTTCACCTGTTGGAATTCCACCCTCCATATGTTGGACTGACTATTACGAACAGAGAAAGGCCATCTGAGATTTATTGACGATCCAAGCGGACAGGAGTACTTCCCTGTGTAACTTCAATGTCCTCCAATGGCAGCTCATATTTATACCCAAAAACAACTAAACATCAGGACAGCGATAGTACAGCACAAAGCAATTAATTTTATTGAACATATATTTTTTTAAAACATTTGTTGAAATCACATATATATTAGCAGCATTAAATCACACAGGAATAATATCCACAGATCTGTCACTAGTAATACATATAAATTGCAAAAACTCCCCCAAGCTGTGGGTGTCAATGAGCCCCAGCCCTAAATAGATGAGTAAAGTGCATAGTGCCTCAAAAAAATGGCAGCTCATGCGTGACACCTGCCGTTTGCTCAGGCCCTTTGAGGAGGTCACATTATTTGTCAGTCGCCAGGACTACGGGATGAACAACGTCATTCCACTGCTTCATGTCCTGGAACAGATGGTGGTAAATTTGGCTGGTCATGGTACTGGAGACGTGGCGCCTAGAAAGATGGCGGCAGAGTTTGATATGTTTGTCTGTCAATATCTCTGTTTACAGTCAGTGATTGGGTACATCATTTATCACAAGAATATGGAAACACCAACCGATGGGGTGTTAACCGTCAGAAGTAGGTAATCGGCACGAAGGAGCAGTCATTTTCACAGCTCAAGATATCCTCCAGGAAGCTTGACCTCTCCACGTCGATGGTCTGCATTGCAAAGCTTGTCTAAAAGAAAAATCCGGCAGAGCACCCCCTTGGAGAAAACTCTTGATCCGGCACAGGCTGCTTTGCTCCTTCAAAAACAATGGACTCTGTACACGGTGACACTGATGCATAATTTCTCATACACCAGACTGAAAGAGTGATCCAAACACCTCTCTGCCCACATAGCTGCCCAGAAGCAGAAGGGTCTTGCCATTGAAGTGGGCTCAGAGCAGAACCTAAAAGCAAAATTTTCCTGTTTTCCTGAATCAGAAGAACGGAAAACGAAACATTGATGTGCACCCCACCTAGTTTGCACAACGGCCACACGGATCCGCAAAAAATAGAGCTGTGTCCAAAAAACATGAGGATAGCACACAGATGAAAAATATGGTCATGTGCATGAATCCTATGGCCTCTTGCACACGACCGTGTGTCCCCTGTGGCTGTATTACGGCCCGCATACGGCGGGTCCGCAATACACGGGACATCGGCCGTGTGCATTCTGCATTAAGGATGTGGACCCATTCACTTGAATGGGTCTGCAATTCCGGAGATGTGGTGCGGAAGCAAGGATCGGAACCCCACGGAAGCTCTATAGAGTGCTTTTGTGGGGTTCCATTCCATGCTTCCGTTCCACAAAAAGATAGAACTTGTCCTATCTTTTTGGGGAACGGTTGGATCGCGGATCCCATTCAAGTGAATGGGCTCGTGATCCGCATGCGGTTGGCCCACGGTCGGAGCTCATGCATTGCAGACAGCACGGGCACGGCCAGCACATGTTCGTGTGCAAGAGGCATAAGGGTAGAGCCACACAGTCAGGTTTTTGCATACAGTTTTCAAAGTCAAAATCAGGAGTGGATCATAAAAGAAAATATACAGGACAGATACGACCCACTCCTTTTTCTTTCCTGGTTTTGGTTTCCAGAACTGTATCAGGAAACCTGAACTTGTCGCTGTACCCAAAGGCTACATGCACACGACAGTGAAAAAAAAGGCAGTTAAAAACAGAAAAATTGTCCATTTTATCTGATGTTTTTTTTACTGATGCCTTTCTGAGAAACGGATGTTAAAAACTGACCCATTAAATTGTATGGGAGCAGTCGGTCAGTGAAAAACGGACAAGATAGAACATGTTACATTTTTTTTATGTCCATTATTCACTGGCCATCAAAAAAACTGTCATCTGAATAAGCCCATAGACTACTATTGGACTTAAAGCATAAGTGTGATGGCCGTTCAAAAAATCTCCATCTCCATTTCTGTTTTTCACATGTCATGTGCATATAGTGAATGTAGGCTGGTTTCATGGTGTTTGGTGGGTGTTTTTTTTTTATTTTAGCTGGCATTTTTTTGCAGAGTCTTTAGCCAACTCCAGATGTTGCATGGAGGGTTATGAGAAATATTAAAAGCAGGATAAACGCATTTTTTTGCAGTGTCAATTTCCACCCTGGCAGTGCAGTTTTTGAAATCTCAGGATGCTCTGGGTGTAGCAGTTTTCCCTCATTGCCTGGCATTTTTGTTCCAACCTTTTTTTTCCCTGCTTAAAAAATCTCCTCTAAAACCGCATCAAAACTGCACAAAAAAAATCCATAATATATAGTGCAGATTTTTGTGCTTTTTTAGTGTGTGTGGTTTTGGTGCAGGTTTTATGCAGACTTTCTGCACATAAATCTGCACCTTGTGCAAACACCCTTAAACATTTTTTTAGTGATATCTTAAGGCTAGGGATGAGCGAACTCGAACTGTATAGTTCGGGTTCGTACCGAATTTTGGGGTGTCCGTGACACGGACCCGAACCCGGACATTTTCGTAAAAGTCCGGGTTCGGGTTCGGTGTTCGTCGCTTTCTTCGCGCTTTTGTGACGCTTTCTTGGCGCTTTTTGAAAGGCTGCAAAGCAGCCAATCAACAAGCGTCATACTACTTGCCCCAAGAGGCCATCACAGCCATGCCTACTATTGGCATGGCTGTGATTGGCCAGAGCACCATGTGACCCAGCCTCTATTTAAGCTGGAGTCACATAGCGCCGCCCGTCACTCTGCTCTGATTAGCGTAGGGAGAGGTTGCGGCTGCGACAGTAGGGCGAGATTAGGCAGATTAACTCCTCCAAAGGACTTGATTAACTGATCGATCTGCAGCTGTGGATCATTGAGCTGCTGATCCTCAATTACTCACTGTTTTTAGGCTGCACAGACCGTTTGTCAGTCACATTTTTCTGGGGTGATCGGCGGCCATTTTGTGTCTTGTGGTGCGCCAGCACAAGCTGCGACCAAGTGCATTTAACCCTCAATGGTGTGGTTGTTTTTTGGCTAAAGCCTACATCAGGGTGAAGCTGTCACACCAAGTGCATTTAACCAGCAATAGTCTGTTCATTTTTTGGCCATATACAAAATCAGGGGCAAGCTGCGCCTGTCACCAAGTGCATTTAACCCTCAATGGTGTGGTTGTTTTTTGGCTAAAGCCTACATCAGGGTGAAGCTGTAACACCAAGTGCATTTAACCAGCAATAGTCTGTTCATTTTTTGGCCATATACTAAATCAGGGGCAAGCTGCGCCTGTCACCAAGTGCATTTAACCCTCAATGGTGTGGTTGTTTTTTGGCTAAAGCCTACATCAGGGTGAAGCTGTCACACCAAGTGCATTTAACCAGCAATAGTCTGTTTATTTTTTGGCCATATCCCAGTCTAATTCTGTCACTAAATCCATACCGGTCACCCAGCGCCTAAATACTAGGCCTCAAATTTATATCCAGCTAAATCTGTCCCTAGTGCTGTAGCTGGGCGAGTTATTTAGTGTCCGTTCAAGCACATTTCTTGTTCTGGGTTGAAATACAATTCCCAATTTAGCAATTTCATAATTTAGTGGTTTCTGCTATATCAGAGCTATTTGAAATCTATCCCTAAAAGGGTATATAATATTCAAGGTGCACATTGGGTCATTCAGAATAACTTCACACACACCCGCTACTGTGTATTTCCAAGTCTAATTCTGTCACTAAACCCATACCTGTCACGCAGCGCCTAAATACTAGGCCTCAAATTTATATCCAGCTAAATCTGTCCCTAGTGCTGTAGCTGGGCGAGTTATTTAGTGTCCGTTCAAGCACATTTCTTGTTCTGGGTTGAAATACAATTCCCAATTTAGCAATTTCATAATTTAGTGGTTTCTGCTATATCAGAGCTATTTGAAATCTATCCCTAAAAGGGTATATAATATTCAAGGTGCACATTGGGTCATTCAGAATAACTTCACACACACCCGCTACTGTGTATTTCCAAGTCTAATTCTGTCACTAAACCCATACCTGTCACGCAGCGCCTAAATACTAGGCCTCAAATTTATATCCAGCTAAATCTGTCCCTAGTGCTGTAGCTGGGCGAGTTATTTAGTGTCCGTTCAAGCACATTTCTTGTTCTGGGTTGAAATACAATTCCCAATTTAGCAATTTCATAATTTAGTGGTTTCTGCTATATCAGAGCTATTTGAAATCTATCCCTAAAAGGGTATATAATATTCAAGGTGCACATTGGGTCATTCAGAATAACTTCACACACACCCGCTACTGTGTATTTCCAAGTCTAATTCTGGCACTAAACCCATACCTGTCACCCAGCGCCTAAATACTAGGCCTCAAATTTATATCCCGCTAAATCTGTCCTTAGTGCTGTAGCTGGGCGAGTTATTTAGTGTCCGTTCAAGCACATTTCTTGTTCTGGGTTGAAATACAATTCCCAATTTAGCAATTTCATAATTTAGTGGTTTCTGCTATATCAGAGCTATTTGAAATCTATCCCTAAAAGGGTATATAATATTCAAGGTGCACATTGGGTCATTCAGAATAACTTCACACACACCCGCTACTGTGTATTTCCAAGTCTAATTCTGGCACTAAACCCATACCTGTCACCCAGCGCCTAAATACTAGGCCTCAAATTTATATCCCGCTAAATCTGTCCTTAGTGCTGTAGCTGGGCGAGTTATTTAGTGTCCGTTCAAGCACATTTCTTGTTCTGGGTTGAAATACAATTCCCAATTTAGCAATTTCATAATTTAGTGGTTTCTGCTATATCAGAGCTATTTGAAATCTATCCCTAAAAGGGTATATAATATTCAAGGTGCACATTGGGTCATTCAGAATAACTTCACACACACCCGCTACTGTGTATTTCCAAGTCTAATTCTGGCACTAAACCCATACCTGTCACCCAGCGCCTAAATACTAGGCCTCAAATTTATATCCCGCTAAATCTGTCCTTAGTGCTGTAGCTGGGCGAGTTATTTAGTGTCCGTTCAAGCACATTTCTTGTTCTGGGTTGAAATACAATTCCCAATTTAGCAATTTCATAATTTAGTGGTTTCTGCTATATCAGAGCTATTTGAAATCTATCCCTAAAAGGGTATATAATATTCAAGGTGCACATTGGGTCATTCAGAATAACTTCACACACACCCGCTACTGTGTATTTCCAAGTCTAATTCTGGCACTAAACCCATACCTGTCACCCAGCGCCTAAATACTAGGCCTCAAATTTATATCCCGCTAAATCTGTCCTTAGTGCTGTAGCTGGGCGAGTTATTTAGTGTCCGTTCAAGCACATTTCTTGTTCTGGGTTGAAATACAATTCCCAATTTAGCAATTTCATAATTTAGTGGTTTCTGCTATATCAGAGCTATTTGAAATCTATCCCTAAAAGGGTATATAATATTCAAGGTGCACATTGGGTCATTCAGAATAACTTCACACACACCCGCTACTGTGTATTTCCAAGTCTAATTCTGGCACTAAACCCATACCTGTCACCCAGCGCCTAAATACTAGGCCTCAAATTTATATCCCGCTAAATCTGTCCTTAGTGCTGTAGCTGGGCGAGTTATTTAGTGTCCGTTCAAGCACATTTCTTGTTCTGGGTTGAAATACAATTCCCAATTTAGCAATTTCATAATTTAGTGGTTTCTGCTATATCAGAGCTATTTGAAATCTATCCCTAAAAGGGTATATAATATTCAAGGTGCACATTGGGTCATTCAGAATAACTTCACACACACGCTTCTGTGCATTTCCAAGTCTAATTCTGTCACTAAATCCATACCGGTCACCCAGCGCCTAAATACTAGGCCTCAAATTTATATCCAGCTAAATCTGTCCCTAGTGCTGTAGCTGGGCGAGTTATTTAGTGTCCGTTCAAGCACATTTCTTGTTCTGGGTTGAAATACAATTCCCAATTTAGCAATTTCATAATTTAGTGGTTTCTGCTATATCAGAGCTATTTGAAATCTATCCCTAAAAGGGTATATAATATTCAAGGTGCACATTGGGTCATTCAGAATAACTTCACACACACCCGCTACTGTGTATTTCCAAGTCTAATTCTGTCACTAAACCCATACCTGTCACCCAGCGCCTAAATACTAGGCCTCAAATTTATATCCCGCTAAATCTGTCCTTAGTGCTGTAGCTGGGCGAGTTATTTAGTGTCCGTTCAAGCACATTTCTTGTTCTGGGTTGAAATACAATTCCCAATTTAGCAATTTCATAATTTAGTCGTTTCTGCTATATCAGAGCTATTTGAAATCTATCCCTAAAAGGGTAGATCATATTGAAGGTGCACATAGGGTCATTTAGAATAACTTCACACACACGCTTCTGTGCATTTCCAAGTCTAATTCTGTCACTAAATCCATACCGGTCACCCAGCGCCTAAATACTAGGCCTCAAATTTATATCCCGCTGAATTTGAATACAATACATTGGGCCAAATAATATATTTGTTGTTGTGGTGAACCATAACAATGAGAAAAACATCTAGTAAGGGACGCGGACGTGGACATGGTCGTGGTGGTGTTAGTGGACCCTCTGGTGCTGGGAGAGGACGTGGCCGTTCTGCCACATCCACACGTCCTAGTGTACCAACTACTTCAGGTCCCAGTAGCCGCCAGAATTTACAGCGATATATGGTGGGGCCCAATGCCGTTCTAAGGATGGTAAGGCCTGAGCAGGTACAGGCATTAGTCAATTGGGTGGCCGACAGTGGATCCAGCACGTTCACATTATCTCCCACCCAGTCTTCTGCAGAAAGCGCACAGATGGCGCCTGAAAACCAACCCCATCAGTCTGTGACATCACCCCCATGCATACCAGGGAAACTGTCTCAGCCTCAAGTTATGCAGCAGTCTCTTATGCTGTTTGAAGACTCCGCTGGCAGGGTTTCCCAAGGGCATCCACCTAGCCCTTCCCCAGCGGTGAAAGACATAGAATGCACTGACGCACAACCACTTATGTTTCCTGATGATGAGGACATGGGAATACCACCTCAGCATGTCTCTGATGATGACGAAACACAGGTGCCAACTGCTGCGTCTTTCTGCAGTGTGCAGACTGAACAGGAGGTCAGGGATCAAGACTGGGTGGAAGACGATGCAGGGGACGATGAGGTCCTAGACCCCACATGGAATGAAGGTCGTGCCACTGACTTTCACAGTTCGGAGGAAGAGGCAGTGGTGAGACCGAGCCAACAGCGTAGCAAAAGAGGGAGCAGTGGGCAAAAGCAGAACACCCGCCGCCAAGAGACTCCGCCTGCTACTGACCGCCGCCATCTGGGACCGAGCACCCCAAAGGCAGCTTCAAGGAGTTCCCTGGCATGGCACTTCTTCAAACAATGTGCTGACGACAAGACCCGAGTGGTTTGCACGCTGTGCCATCAGAGCCTGAAGCGAGGCATTAACGTTCTGAACCTGAGCACAACCTGCATGACCAGGCACCTGCATGCAAAGCATGAACTGCAGTGGAGTAAACACCTTAAAACCAAGGAAGTCACTCAGGCTCCCCCTGCTACCTCTTCTGCTGCTGCCGCCTCGGCCTATTCTGCTGCTGCCGCCTCGGCCTCTTCCTCCGCCTCTGGAGGAACGTTGGCACCTGCCGCCCAGCAAACAGGGGATGTACCACCAACACCACCACCACCACCTCCGTCACCAAGCGTCTCAACCATGTCACACGCCAGCGTTCAGTTCTCCATCTCACAAACATTTGATAGAAAGCGTAAATTCCCACCTAGCCACCCTCGATCCCTGGCCCTGAATGCCAGCATTTCTAAACTACTGGCCTATGAAATGCTGTCATTTAGGCTGGTGGACACAGACAGCTTCAAACAGCTCATGTCGCTTGCTGTCCCACAGTATGTTGTTCCCAGCCGGCACTACTTCTCCAAGAGAGCCGTGCCTTCCCTGCACAACCAAGTATCCGATAAAATCAAGTGTGCACTGCGCAACGCCATCTGTGGCAAGGTCCACCTAACCACAGATACGTGGACCAGTAAGCACGGCCAGGGACGCTATATCTCCCTAACTGCACACTGGGTAAATGTAGTGGCAGCTGGGCCCCAGGCGGAGAGCTGTTTGGCGCACGTCCTTCCGCCGCCAAGGATCGCAGGGCAACATTCTTTGCCTCCTGTTGCCACCTCCTCCTTCTCGGCTTCCTCCTCCTCTTCTTCCACCTGCTCATCCAGTCAGCCACACACCTTCACCACCAACTTCAGCACAGCCCGGGGTAAACGTCAGCAGGCCATTCTGAAACTCATATGTTTGGGGGACAGGCCCCACACCGCACAGGAGTTGTGGCGGGGTATAGAACAACAGACCGACGAGTGGTTGCTGCCGGTGAGCCTCAAGCCCGGCCTGGTGGTGTGTGATAATGGGCGAAATCTCGTTGCAGCTCTGGGACTAGCCAATTTGACGCACATCCCTTGCTTGGCGCATGTGCTGAATTTGGTGGTGCAGAAGTTCATTCACAACTACCCCGACATGTCAGAGCTGCTGCATAAAGTGCGGGCCGTCTGTTCGCGCTTCCGGCGTTCACATCCTGCTGCTGCTCGCCTGTCTGCGCTACAGCGTAACTTCGGCCTTCCCGCTCACCGCCTCATATGCGACGTGCCCACCAGGTGGAACTCCACCTTGCACATGCTGGACAGACTGTGCGAGCAGCAGCAGGCCATAGTGGAGTTTCAGCTGCAGCACGCACGGGTCAGTCGCACTACAGAACAGCACCACTTCACCACCAATGACTGGGCCTCCATGCGAGACCTGTGTGCCCTGTTGCGCTGTTTCGAGTACTCCACCAACATGGCCAGTGGCGATGACACCGTTATCAGCGTTACAATACCACTTCTATGTCTCCTTGAGAAAACACTTAGGGCGATGATGGAAGAGGAGGTGGCCCAGGAGGAGGAGGAGGAGGAGGAGGAGGAAGAGGGGTCATTTTTAGCACTTTCAGGCCAGTCTCTTCGAAGTGACTCAGAGGGAGGTTTTTGGCAACAGCAGAGGCCAGGTACAAATGTGGCCAGCCAGGGCCCACTACTGGAGGACGAGGAGGACGAGGATGAGGAGGAGGTGGAGGAGGATGAGGATGAAGCATGGTCACAGCGGGGTGGCACCCAACGCAGCTCGGGTCCATCACTGGTGCGTGGCTGGGGGGAAAGGCAGGACGATGACGATACGCCTCCCACAGAGGACAGCTTGTCCTTATCCCTGGGCAGCCTGGCACACATGAGCGACTACATGCTGCAGTGCCTGCGCAACGACAGCAGAGTTGCCCACATTTTAACCTGTGCGGACTACTGGGTTGCCACCCTGCTGGATCCACGCTACAAAGACAATGTGCCCACCTTACTTCCTGCACTGGAGCGTGATAGGAAGATGCGCGAGTACAAGCGCACGTTGGTAGACGCGCTACTGAGAGCATTCCCAAATGTCACAGGGGAACAAGTGGAAGCCCAAGGCCAAGGCAGAGGAGGAGCAAGAGGTCGCCAAGGCAGCTGTGTCACGGCCAGCTCCTCTGAGGGCAGGGTTAGCATGGCAGAGATGTGGAAAACTTTTGTCAACACGCCACAGCTAACTGCACCACCACCTGATACGCAACGTGTTAGCAGGAGGCAACATTTCACTAACATGGTGGAACAGTACGTGTGCACACCCCTCCACGTACTGACTGATGGTTCGGCCCCATTCAACTTCTGGGTCTCTAAATTGTCCACGTGGCCAGAGCTAGCCTTTTATGCCTTGGAGGTGCTGGCCTGCCCGGCAGCCAGCGTTTTGTCTGAACGTGTATTCAGCACGGCAGGGGGCGTCATTACAGACAAACGCAGCCGCCTGTCTACAGCCAATGTGGACAAGCTGACGTTCATAAAAATGAACCAGGCATGGATCCCACAGGACCTGTCCGTCCCTTGTCCAGATTAGACATTAACTACCTCCCCATAACCATATATTATTGGACTCCAGGGCACTTCCTCATTCAATCCTATTTTTATTTTCATTTTACCATTATATTGCGATGCTACCCAAAGTTGAATGAACCTCTCCTCTGCCTGTGTGCTAGGCCTAAATATATGCCAATGGACTGTTGCAGTGGTGGCTGACATAAAGCCTGATTCTCTGCTATGACATGCAGACTAATTCTCTGCTGACATGAAGCCAGATTGTCTGTTACGGGACCTCTCTCCTCTGCCTGGGTGCTGGGCCTAAATTTATGACAATGGACTGTTGCAGTGGTGGCTGACGTGAAGCCTCATTCTCTGCTATGACATGCAGACTGATTCTCTGCTGTCATGAAGCCAGATTGTCTGTTACGGGACCTCTCTGCTCTGCCTGTGTGCTAGGCCTAAATATATGCCAATGGACTGTTGCAGTGGTGGGTGACGTGAAGCCTGATTCTCTGCTATGATATGAAGACTGATTCTCTGCTGACATGAAGCCAGATTGTCTGTTACGGGACCTTTCTCCTCTGCCTGGGTTCTGGGCCTAAATTTATGAAAATTGACTCTTACAGTGGTGGGTGACGTGAAGCCTGATTCTCTGCTATGATATGAAGACTGATTCTCTGCTGACATGAAGCCAGATTCTCTGTTACGGGACCTCTCTCCTCTGCCTGGGTGCTGGGCCTAAATTTATGACAATGGACTGTTGCAGTGGTGGCTGACGTGAAGCCTGATTCTCTGCTATGACATGCAGACTGATTCTCTGCTGACATGAAGCCAGATCCTCTGTTACGGGACCTCTCTCCTCTGCCTGTGTGTGTGCTGGGCCTAAATATATGCCAATGGACTGTTGCAGTGGTGGCTGACGTGAAGCCTCATTCTCTGCTATGACATGCAGACTCATTCTCTGCTGACATGAAGCCAGATTCTCTGTTACGGGACCTCCCTCCTCTGCCTGGGTGCTGGGCCTAAATATATGCCAATGGACTGTTGCAGTGGTGGCTGACGTGAAGCCTCATTCTCTGCTATGACATGCAGACTAATTCTCTGCTGACATGAAGACAGATTCTCTGTTACGGGACCTCCCTCCTCTGCCTGGGTGCTGGGCCTAAATATATGCCAATGGACTGTTGCAGTGGTGGCTGACGTGAAGCCTCATTCTCTGCTATGACATGCAGACTGATTCTCTGCTGACATGAAGCCAGATTCTCTGTTACGGGACCTCTCTCCTCTGCCTGTGTGTGTGCTGGGCCTAAATATATGCCAATGGACTGTTGCAGTGGTGGCTGACGTGAAGCCTCATTCTCTGCTATGACATGCAGACTAATTCTCTGCTGACATGAAGCCAGATTCTCTGTTACGGGACCTCTCTCCTCTGCCTGTGTGTGTGCTGGGCCTAAATATATGCCAATGGACTGTTGCAGTGGTGGCTGACGTGAAGCCTCATTCTCTGCTATGACATGCAGACTAATTCTCTGCTGACATGAAGACAGATTCTCTGTTACGGGACCTCCCTCCTCTGCCTGGGTGCTGGGCCTAAATATATGCCAATGGACTGTTGCAGTGGTGGCTGACGTGAAGCCTCATTCTCTGCTATGACATGCAGACTGATTCTCTGCTGACATGAAGCCAGATTCTCTGTTACGGGACCTCTCTCCTCTGCCTGTGTGTGTGCTGGGCCTAAATATATGCCAATGGACTGTTGCAGTGGTGGCTGACGTGAAGCCTCATTCTCTGCTATGACATGCAGACTAATTCTCTGCTGACATGAAGCCAGATTCTCTGTTACGGGACCTCTCTCCTCTGCCTGTGTGTGTGCTGGGCCTAAATATATGCCAATGGACTGTTGCAGTGGTGGCTGACGTGAAGCCTCATTCTCTGCTATGACATGCAGACTAATTCTCTGCTGACATGAAGACAGATTCTCTGTTACGGGACCTCCCTCCTCTGCCTGGGTGCTGGGCCTAAATATATGCCAATGGACTGTTGCAGTGGTGGCTGACGTGAAGCCTCATTCTCTGCTATGATATGAAGACTGATTCTCTGCTGACATGAAGCCAGATTGTCTGTTACGGGACCTTTCTCCTCTGCCTGGGTTCTGGGCCTAAATTTATGAAAATTGACTCTTACAGTGGTGGGTGACGTGAAGCCTGATTCTCTGCTATGATATGAAGACTGATTCTCTGCTGACATGAAGCCAGATTCTCTGTTACGGGACCTCTCTCCTCTGCCTGGGTGCTGGGCCTAAATTTATGACAATGGACTGTTGCAGTGGTGGCTGACGTGAAGCCTGATTCTCTGCTATGACATGCAGACTGATTCTCTGCTGACATGAAGCCAGATCCTCTGTTACGGGACCTCTCTCCTCTGCCTGTGTGTGTGCTGGGCCTAAATATATGCCAATGGACTGTTGCAGTGGTGGCTGACGTGAAGCCTCATTCTCTGCTATGACATGCAGACTCATTCTCTGCTGACATGAAGCCAGATTCTCTGTTACGGGACCTCCCTCCTCTGCCTGGGTGCTGGGCCTAAATATATGCCAATGGACTGTTGCAGTGGTGGCTGACGTGAAGCCTCATTCTCTGCTATGACATGCAGACTAATTCTCTGCTGACATGAAGACAGATTCTCTGTTACGGGACCTCCCTCCTCTGCCTGGGTGCTGGGCCTAAATATATGCCAATGGACTGTTGCAGTGGTGGCTGACGTGAAGCCTCATTCTCTGCTATGACATGCAGACTGATTCTCTGCTGACATGAAGCCAGATTCTCTGTTACGGGACCTCTCTCCTCTGCCTGTGTGTGTGCTGGGCCTAAATATATGCCAATGGACTGTTGCAGTGGTGGCTGACGTGAAGCCTCATTCTCTGCTATGACATGCAGACTAATTCTCTGCTGACATGAAGCCAGATTCTCTGTTACGGGACCTCTCTCCTCTGCCTGTGTGTGTGCTGGGCCTAAATATATGCCAATGGACTGTTGCAGTGGTGGCTGACGTGAAGCCTCATTCTCTGCTATGACATGCAGACTAATTCTCTGCTGACATGAAGACAGATTCTCTGTTACGGGACCTCCCTCCTCTGCCTGGGTGCTGGGCCTAAATATATGCCAATGGACTGTTGCAGTGGTGGCTGACGTGAAGCCTCATTCTCTGCTATGACATGCAGACTGATTCTCTGCTGACATGAAGCCAGATTCTCTGTTACGGGACCTCTCTCCTCTGCCTGGGTGCTGGGTAGTGTTGAGCGCGAATATTCGAAAAGCAAATTTTTTTCGCGAATATCGCAACTTCGCGATTTCGCGAATATTTCGAATATAGTGCTATATATTCGTAAAAACGAATATTCGTTTTTTGTTTTTCCCCCCCCCCCCCACAAAATTACAGTACACATATAATTGATTGTTTCCCAAAGGTCCAACAGCTCAGATCTTACTCACATTGCCTAGAAAGTGATTGAGGCGCGAATCTTCGTAAGGCGATTTTATTAGCGCACATGCGAATATCGGCACGTCCCAGAACAGAGGCAAAGGGCTTTGCATTCATACATTAGTGAATTGAGTTGCGAATCTTCGTAAGGCGATTTTATTAGCGCACATGCGAATATCTACACTTGTCCCAGAACAGAGGCAAAGGGCTTTGCATTCATACATTAGTTATTGAATTGAGCTGCGAATCTTCGTAAGGCGATTTTATTAACGCAAATGCAAATATCTACACTTGTCCCCAGAACAGAGAGGCAAAGGCCTGTGCATTCATATAGTATAGCACCATATTCGCGAATACGTAGAACTTCGTAAAATTCGATTTACGAATATTCGTATTTTTTATTTTACTTTCCACCTTACAGATTACATTGATCTGTACTCTGTCAACTACTGTCATCACCCCCCACTGTATCTCGATTGATTCCCAAAAGTCTCACATTCCCTAGAAAGTGATTGAGGTGCGAATCTTCGTAAAGCGATTTTATTAGCGCACATGCGAATATCTACACTTGTCCCAGAACAGAGGCAAAGGGCATTGCATTCATACATTAGTGATTGAATTGAGTTGCGAATCTTCGTAAGGCGATTTCATTAGCGCACATGTGAATTTTGCATAGCATATGTATTATGCAATGCGAAAATTCGAATTATCGCATATGCGAAATAATAACGAATTTGAATAATCGCGAATATTTTACGAATATTCTTTCGAATATTCACAAAATTTCGCGAATTCGAATATGGGACATGCCGCTCAACACTAGTGCTGGGCCTAAATTTATGACAATGGACTGTTGCAGTGGTGGGTGACGTGAAGCCTGATTCTCTGCTATGACATGCAGACTGATTCTCTGCTGACATGAAGCCAGATTCTCTGTTACGGGACCTCTCTCCTCTGCCTGTGTGTGTGCTGGGCCTAAATATATGCCAATGGACTGTTGCAGTGGTGGCTGACGTGAAGCCTCATTCTCTGCTATGACATGCAGACTGATTCTCTGCTGACATGAAGCCAGATTCTCTGTTACGGGACCTCTCTCCTCTGCCTGTGTGTGTGCTGGGCCTAAATATATGCCAATGGACTGTTGCAGTGGTGGCTGACGTGAAGCCTCATTCTCTGCTATGACATGCAGACTAATTCTCTGCTGACATGAAGACAGATTCTCTGTTACGGGACCTCCCTCCTCTGCCTGGGTGCTGGGCCTAAATATATGCCAATGGACTGTTGCAGTGGTGGCTGACGTGAAGCCTCATTCTCTGCTATGACATGCAGACTAATTCTCTGCTGACATGAAGACAGATTCTCTGTTACGGGACCTCTCTCCTCTGCCTGGGAGCCGGGGCCTAAATATCTGAGAATGGACTGTTCCAGTGGTGGGTGACGGGAAGCCAGATTCTCTGCTATGGAACCTCTCTCCAATTGATTTTGGTTAATTTTTATTTATTTAATTTTTATTTTAATTCATTTCCCTATCCACATTTGTTTGCAGGGGATTTACCTACATGTTGCTGCCTTTTGCAGCCCTCTAGCTCTTTCCTGGGCTGTTTTACAGCCTTTTTAGTGCCGAAAAGTTCGGGTCCCCATTGACTTCAATGGGGTTCGGGTTCGGGACGAAGTTCGGATCGGGTTCGGATCCCGAACCCGAACATTTCCGGGATGTTCGGCCGAACTTCTCGAACCCGAACATCCAGGTGTTCGCTCAACTCTACTTAAGGCCCCTTTCACACGGGCGAGTTTTCCGCACGGGTGCAATGCGTGAGATGAACTGAATCCGGACCCATTCACTTCAATGGGGCTGTGCAGATGAGCAGTGATTTTCATTTCATCACTTGTGCATTGCATGAAAATTGCAGCATGTTCTATATTCTGCTTTTTTCACGCAACGCAGGCCCCATAGAAATGAATGGGGCTTCGTGAAAAATCACAAGCATCCGCAAGCAAGTGCGGATGTGGTGCGATTTTCACGCATGGTTGCTAGGAGATTATAGGGATGAGCAACCCCGGACCCCATTAAAGTAAATTCACTGTATTATTTTCCCTTATAACATGGTTATAAGGGAAAATAATAGCATTCTTAATACAGAATGTTTACTAAAATGTCGATTAAGGGGTTAAAAAATAAATAAAAATTAACTCACCTTATTAACTTAATCATGCAGCCGGCATCGTCTTCTTTCTTCTTTTTCAGGACCTGCAAAAGGACCTTTGATGACGTAATCGCGCTCACCACGTGGTGAGCGTGGTGACATCAGCGCAGGTCCTGCTGATCTTCTATCTTCATTCAGCAGGACCTGCGTTGACATAATTGCGCTCACCACGTGGTGAGCGCAATTACGTCATCAAAGGTCCTTTTGCAGGTCCTGAAAGAAGAAGAAAGAAGAAGATGCCGGCTGAGCGATCAAGTGGATAAGGTGAGTCAATATTATTATTTTTTTTAACCCCTCAATCGACATTTTAGTCAGCATTCTGTATTAAGAATGCTCGTATTTTCCCTTATAACCATGTTGTAAGGGAATAAAAATAAAATCTACAGAACACCGAACCCAAACCCGAACTTCAGTGAAGAAGGTCTGGGTACCACATTCAGTTTTTTATCACGCGCGTGCAAAAGGCATTGCACCCACTTGATAAAAACTGAACAACGCAACGCAATTGCAGTGAAAACTGACTGAAATTGCGTACGCACTCGCCTGGGTTAATGCACACGCAACACATCCAGAGAAAATCTGGGACGCCCGTGTGAAAGAGGCTTAACAGTTGCACTCTTGGCATGTTTGCAGTAGACTTCACTCTGCGGAAAAAAATTGTAAAAAAGTTTTGTGAATAAAAATTGTCAACCATAAAAACACATGTAAAAGCCAAACAAAATTGTACAAGCCACAATAACGCCAAGAAAAAGACGTTTAGCAGCAGCCTATGGCCAAGTTCACACTTCAGCTATTTGGTCAATTATTTCCATTAGTTATTGTGAGCCAAAACCAGTAATGAAACCTACTCAGAGATAAGGTACAACTGAAAGATTTTCTCCTGTTCTGTGTTTTTGACTCGCACCTGGTTTTGGCTCACAATAACTGATGCAAATAACTGACTAAATAACTGAAGTGTGAACTTGGCCTAACAGATTATTTATGCCAGAAGGGATCTATTGAATCTGGCAATGCTGTATCCAATGAACACCTGCTGAAAATGTTCACTGGCAATGTGAATGCAGCCTAAGAAGGGCTTAGGCCAATTATATGGAGTTAGGCCCCTTTCACACGGGCGAGATTTCCGCGCGGGTGCGATGCGTGAGTTGAACGCATTGCACCCGCACTGAATCCTGACCCATTCATTTCTATGGGGCTGTTCACATGAGCGGTGATTTTCACGCATCACTTATGCGTTGCGTGAAAATCGCAGCATGTTCTATATTCAGCGTTTTTCACGTAACGCAGGCCCCATAGAAATGAATGGGGTTGCGTGAAAATCGCAAGCATCCGCAAGCAAGTGCGGATGCGGTGCGATTTCCACGCATGGGTTCTAGGTGACAGTCTATTCACTGTATTATTTTCCCTTATAACATGGTTATAAGGGAAAATAATAGCATTCTGACTACAGAATGCTTAGTATAATAGTGCTGGAGGGGTTAAAAATAATAAAAAAAAGTTAACTCACCTTATCCCCATGATCGCCTAGTTCCCGGTCGGTCTGTTCTTTAGCTGTGGCTAAAGGACCTTTGGTGATGTCAGATCACATGCTCCATCACCATGGTGATGGACCATGTGATTGGAGCATGTGATCTGACATCACCAAAGGTCATTCAGCCCACAGCTAAAGAACAGACCGGGATCTACACGATCATGGGGATAAGGTGAGTTAACTTTTTTTTATTTTTTTTTAACCCTTCCAGCGCTGTTATCCTAAGCATTCTGTATTCAGAATGCTATTATTTTCCCTTATAACCATGTTATAAGGGAAAATAATACAATCTACAGAACACCGATCCCAAGCCCGAACTTCTGTGAAGTTCGGGTTTGGGTACCAAACATGCGCGATTTTTCTCACGCGAGTGCAAAACGCATTACAATGTTTTGCACTCGCGCGGAAAAATCGCGGGTGTTTCCGCAACGCACCCGCACATTTTTCCGCAACGCCCGTGTGAAACCAGCCTTAGAGTTGAGCAAAGTTTTGACAACTTCGAATCAGCTACTTTGCCAAATTACACAAAGAAATTTGCTTTGTGACAAATCTCTGTCACTTTTTCTTTGTAAGTAGCTGATGCAATGATGGGGAACAGTGATTATGCCGCTCCACGTCGTCATTGTACCCCTCAGATGCCACGTTCGTCACTGATCGCAGCATCTGAGAATACGGGCTCATGCACATGACCGTATGTATTTAGTTGTCCGCAAAAAATGGATCCGCAAAAAATATGGATGTTGTCCATGTGCATTCTGTATTTTGCGGAATGTAACAGCTGGCCCCTAATAGAACAGTACTATCCTTGTCCGTAATATAGACAATAATAGGACATGTTCTATTTTTTTGCAGGACGGAAATACGGACATGCAATGCACAAGGAGTAACTTCAGTTTTTTTGGCGGACCCATTTAAATAAATGGTTCCATATACTTAATAGAATAGACACGGAAATAAAATATGTTTGTGTGCATGAGCCCTAAGAGTGAGTGCTTTCAGGGGTTAATCCAGTAAAAAAATATAATAATAATACCAGCTAGTGTTCGGCCAAACAACAGTTCACTCGAGCATCGCTATGCTCGGCCGAATATCGCATGTGCTCGAGTCAGTGTATTTGAATCTAATTAAGCCTCTATTTCCGAAAAGCTTCTGGCAGGATTCGCACTCACAACCTTCTACATTACAGCCAAGAATGTTAACCACAACACTATAGAGCTGTATAGCCTGTTACTACTAAATAAAAAATGAGACTTCTGCTGTATAGGATGTTGCTTTTTCCCTGCACCCTATGCTCTTTTAATCATGTTTGTGAAATATTTGTAATCATGTAATAAAATGACATTAATTTATAAGCGGTCTGGTAGTTATAGAAAGTATATTATTGGTATATAACACCCCTGCTTCAATCAATTTTTTGGGGGGGCAACTGGTATATTACACCAGTAGAAATTTTTTGTTCCAATGGCGTTTGTTACTATCTGTAGCTGAGGTAACGGAGCAAAACAACAAACCAATGCTGCACTACCCAACTGCACTATATAGAAAGTATATTATTGGTATATAACACCCCACTTCTATCAGTTTTTTGGGGGGAAACTGGTAAATCACACCAGTAGAAATTATTTGTTTGTCCCTCTGTGTAGCTGCGATATCGCAGCAGAACCGCACGCAACTGCTGCACAATACAAATGCACCATAATATACTTTCTATGTTAGAAAGTATATTATAAGTATATCACACCCCTCTATATCACACCTATCGATAGACAGCATTACCAGTCCTTAAAAGGACTTTTGTGGCCCTATTAGCTAGTGTTTGGTGTCCCTAACAGCCTGTCCCTGCTCCACACAGCAACCTCTCCCTACACTGGCAAAACACTGAATGTAAAATGGCAGCCAGATAAGTTTTATTTATGAGGTAGGGGGTATGTCCATGTGCTGAAGCGTCTCAATTGGCTGTCTGTGCTACCTGATGGATGTGTCATGGGTCAAAGTTCTTCACAATGTAAAAGAATATGGCGCCGGCGGACATTGCCATATGTTCGCCCGTTCGGCGAACTGTGAACGAGCAAAGTTCGCCGCAAAACGACCGCCGGTCGAACTGCAAGGCCATCTCTACTGTAGAGCACCCGAGCATCGGGATGTGTTCTACTCTAGCACCAGAGCACACGAGCAGTTTGGTGCTCAACAAACACTAATACTTACCTTATCCATTTGAGCATGAATAGGTCGCTGCAGCCATCTTGATTGAAAACACAGCACAAAATTTTGCGCGGTGCATGATGACGCCATTTTTGGGAATCATTTGAGAAAAGCTTGCTTATTGAATCATTCAGTTACTATTGCAATTATACTGCGCGTGTTTATTTCTCTTTTACTCCCGCAGAGCTTTAATAGGTTTCCTGTTGTTTGCCTTATTACTTCATATTGTTACTCATATGTTTCACTGTGCACTGGCTTTTAAGAGCTTGACAATAAGCAAACACGCTTAAAAAAAATGAGTTATATACATATATATGTATATAGAAAGAATGCATAATATATTTTTAATTTGTAGGTTTTGTAAATATGTTATTCTGTAAGGTTTTAAAGTTTCCTAATGTTTTTAGATTAATGTAAAAAGAAAAATGTAATGAAAGAACAACATAAAACTTAAAAAACATGGGTATGGAAACTAAAAAGGTCTTGGTCCTTAAAGGGGTTGTCCAGAACATTTTGAACCCCTTCACTACAGAGCCTCTATTCACGTTAAATCCCAGACCGATTTTTGCAAATCTGACATGCATCAATTTATGTGCTAATAACTTTGGAACGCTTTTACTGATCCAAGCGGTTCTAAGATTGTTTTCGCTTGGCACATTGTACCTCATGACAGTGATAAATTTGAGTCGATATATTTCACCTTTATTTATAAAATAATCAAAAATTTGCCAAGAATTGGGAAAAATTCACAATTTTCTAAATTTTTATTTCTCTTCTTTTAAGACAGATAGTAATACCTCACAAAATAGTTATCAATGAACATTCTTCTTTATTTTGGCATAATTTTGTAAATGTAATAAAAAAAATTTAGGACATTAGAAGGCTTTGAATTTTTTAAGCAATTTTTTAAATTTTCAACAAAATTTCCAAAACCATTTTTTTAAGCACCAATTCTGTTATAAAGTAATTTTGAGGGGCTTTCATAATGAAAAGCACCCATAAATTACCACATTTTAGAAACTACACCCCTCAAATTATTCAAAACTGATGTTACAAACTGTGTTAACCCTTGAGGGAAAATGCTGGTGAAATTTTAATAGATTTTTTATGTTAATCAATTTGTCTTGCAACACAGCAAGGGTTAACAGCAAAATAAACCTCACTATACATGACTCTAATTCTACAGTTTACAGAAATAACCTATATGTGGTAAACTGCTCTATGGGCACGTGGACATGGTCAGAAGGAAAGGGGTGCCATATGGATTTTGGAGGCATATTTTGCTAAAATGGTTTTTAGGCACCATTTTGTATATAACCTCTTAAGGACTACTTAAGGACACAGGGCGTACCTGTACGCCCTGTGTATTTGCGATCACCGCCGCATGGGAATCGATGTCTCAGAAGGCAGCCCGATGCCATGCAGAGGCTGCTCAATGCCTTGCACGGCATGGGGAACGGCCTTCTATGGGAGCCGAGGAGATCTAGCCTCAGGCTGGGTCTCCTAGGCAACCTGTTAGTGTATTACTCTGTGTAATACACTAACAGGCAATGCATTACAATACAGATGTATTGTAATGCATTGCAGAGGGGATCAGACCCCCAAAAGTGAACGTCAGAAATAAAGTAAAGAAAAAAAAGTTTTAAAAATGTGTTTTTAATAAAATTAATAAAGTAATAAAATTAATAAAGTAAAAAAAAGAGAAAAAAATGCCCCTTTCCCCTTATTTTATAAAAAAAAAACAGAAAAAATAAATAAAACACACATATTAGGTATCGCCGCGTCCGTAATGACCAGCTCTATAAATATATCACATGATTTACCCTGTCAGATAAATACCATTAACAAAACGGTGTAAAAAAGCTATTTTTGTCACCTTACATCACAAAAAGTGCAACACCAAGTGATCAAAAAGGCATATGCCCCCCAAAATAGTGCCAATCTAGCTGCCATCTCATTCTGCAAAAAATTGGCCCCTACACAAGACCCAAAAAATAAATAAAACTATAGCTTTCAGAATGTATAGACACTAAAGAATCTTTTTTTTTTATGCTTTGTTATGTAAAACAACCAGTTTTTCGCGTCCGAATACAACATGATCTAACCTGTCAGATGAATGTTGTAAATAAAAAATAATAAAAATGGTGCCAAAACAGCTATTTCTTGTTACCTTGCCTCACAAAAAGTGTAATATAGAGCAACCAAAATTCATATGTACCCTAAAATAGTACCAACAAAACTGCCACCCTATCCTGTAGTTTCTAAAATGGGGTCACTTTTTTGGAGTTTCTACTCTAAGGGTGCATCAGGGGGGCTTCAAATGGGACATGGTGTCAAAAAAGCAGTCCAGCAAAATCTGCCTTCCAAAAACCGTATGGCATTCCTTTCCTTCTCGCCCTGCCGTGTGCCTGTACAGCAGTTTATGACCAAATATGGGGTGTTTCTGTAAACTACAGAATCAGGGCCATAAATATTGAGTTTTGTTTGGCTGTTAACCCTTGCTTTGTAACTGGAAAAAATGGATTCAAATGGAAAATCTGCCAAAAATTTTAATTTTATCTCTATTTTCCATTAATTCTTGTGGAACACCTAAAGGGTTAACAAAGTTTGTAAAAATCAGTTTTAAATACATTGAGGGGTGTAGTTTGTAAAATGGGGTCAGCTTTGGAGTGTCACGACCCTTGTTCATGGTCATGACTCCTGTAACCGCATGCAGTTGCCTGCGGTCTTGGTGTTGTTTTCAATCACAGGTGAGGGCTATAGTATGTTGCCTCACCTGTGGTTGCCGCTGGCAACATTGTGTATGTGGCAGCAGAGCAGCCTGAGCGGTGCTAGGCAGCTTGCTGCAATAGGCATGCTGTTGCACCTGGCAACCTCTCTTTATAGGTGTGCCTTTTATCGGTGTGCACGGGGTGTTATATGTGTTGTGTGCACTTCCCCTTTAAGTTGATGTCTTCCCTTCCCTGGTGTTGGAAGAGTTAACTTCCTTCCTAGTGTGTGTGTGCACTGGGTGTGTCTCACTGTGGGTGTGGCTACTTGGCCCTATAAAGCCTCAGTGAATAGCAGTAGTCAGTGGGGGTTCTTCAGCCATGCTTGCTGGAGACAGCCTCCTGGTTACTTACCATCTGCCAGTGAGGGCCACCCTGGTGGACATAAATGTTATGTCTGGTGTTAGTTTATGGTTTATCTGTTATTGCAGCATATGGTTTACTGGGTTACCGTGTGATGTCTGTTGTGTGCTGTGTCCTTTGTGTTGGTTGTGGCTAGCAGCACTTGCACGTGGGTTCCAGGTTGTGTGTCTGTGGCAGGTAAGTGTGGTACTAGTCTCACTTACCTGTCATTGCCATATGTCTGTTTATGTTCCCCTTTCTATGTAGCTTGGCCAGTGAGACTCCTGTTCCTCCGTGTCTAGGAGGAACGGGTCGTCTTACCCTGCTCCTAGTCCAGGGCCACCCTGAGGGCGAGCAGGAATATCAGGTTACGGAGTATGAGCCCTCCTACCTTCAGGGTTGGCTCATACGGATAGGAGACAGGGTCAGAATTAGGGATGTGTAGGAGGTGACCTTCTCCCTTTTTCCTGTCCTGGCCATGCTCTGACCACCCATCTGCTGATACCGCACGGCTGAGGGTTTTCCCCATCCGCAGACGTGACATGGAGGTTTCTATTATGTAAGCCTCACAAAGTGACTTCAGACCTCAACTGGTCCTGAAAAAGTGGGCTTTAGAAATGTTCAAAAATTTTTCAAGATTTGCTTTTAAACTTCTAAGCCTTGTAACGTCCCCAAAAAATAAAATGGCATTCCCAAAATGATCCAAACATGAAGTAGACATATGGGGAATGTAAAATAATAACTATTTTTGGAGGTATTACTATCTATTATAAAAGTTGAGAAATTGAAATTTGACTCCATTTTACCAGTGTCATGAAGTACAATATGTGATGAAAAAATCTATCTCAGAATGGCCTGGATAATTAAAGCGTTTTAAAGTTATTACCACATAAAGTGACACTGGTCAGATTTGCAAAAAATGGCCTGGTCCTTAAGGTGAAATATGTCTGGGTCCTTAAGGGGTTAAAGAAACCCTGGTGTAGCAAAAAGTGACCCTATTATGGAAACTACACCCCTTAAAGAATATATTAAGGGGGTACTGAGCACTTTGACACCCTAAGCATTTTACAGGATTTGGAAACACTTGGCTGTGAAAATGAAAATTTTCATTTCTTCCAATAAAATGTTTCTTTAGCCTCAAGTTTTTCATTTTCACAAAGGGTTACAGGAGACAAATCACCCCATAATTTGTTATCCATTTCTCCTGAATACGGCAACACCCCATATGTGGTGGTAAACTGCTGTGGGGGCACATGGCAGGACTCAAAACTGAAGGAGCCCCATATGGCTTTTCAAACAGATTTTGATGGATTGGTTTACGGGTGCTATTTTTTTTTTTTTTGAGTGATTGTTTATGTAGGGGTTCATTTTTTGCGGGATGAGGTGATGTTTTCATTGGTACCATTTTGGGGTACATAAGACTTTTATCGCGTGGTAATACACTTTAACAATAGTTGCTTTGGCACGGTTTAAAAAAAAATTAAGCATTCACCTGAGGGGGCATATCATGTGATATTTGTATAGAGCAGGTTGTTATTGATGCGGAGATACCCAATGTGTCTATTTTTATATTTGTTACGTTTTATACAGTGAAATCCATCCAATTTTTTTTTATTTTGGGAAAAGGACACCTTATTTTTTTTACTCCAAAGTTAGAATTTTTTATTGTGTAAAACTTTATTTGTTACTTTTTTTTTCCTTATTTTTTTGTCCCACTCTGGGAATTCAACTTTTGCGGGTCTGATCCCCTTTACAATGCATTACATTATATCTTGCACTGAGTAATACACTTACAGCTTGCTTGCCTGTGAGATCCAAGGGGCTGGATTTCACAGCCTCACAGGAAGGTAGCCACGATGCGTAAGGAAGGCATAGGGCTGCCATCCAAGCCATCGGGTCACCGTCACATCGCAGCGTGGGGACCCGATGGCAGCTCCCTCCACAGACATTGTGCATGCCGTACTCAGTGCTGACCGCGGCACATCTAGGGTTAATGCGCCAGCATCTGTGTTTTTACCGATGCCGGTGCATACAGCAGGGGTCTGGCTATCAGTGACTGCCGTACCCCTGCAGCTGATCGGGTGGTTGCAGCACATGTGACCGCCAGATCAGCGCGCTGTAGTACTACGGAAATATTTGCGATTACGAAGATATAGCACTATATTCCAGATATTCGCAAATTCTCAAAGTGCTAATATTCACGATAAAAATTTGCGATTAGAATATTCGCGATCAACACTAATAGTTGTGAGATAAATGAAAGGATAGATAGATAGTTTCCAAAAACTTTAGGTTCTAGCAAATCTGAAACTTTTGGGATTTGGATTAGATTAATTGCTCAAAATACGTAGCTTCTGCCATTTTACAGATCAGGAGGCAGCACAGCAGTTAAAATGAAGAAGGAGAATCAAATGATCCTGTACAGTGCCTTGTCTGGCAGGCTTGCACATAATGCATTAGAGAGCGAGAGAGCGAGAGCGAGAGAGCGAGAGAGAGAGAGAGAGAGAGAGAGCCTTATCTTCAAACATAGAATACACCTCATTTTCAGAGAAGGTTTAGTGTCAGGTAAGACAAAAACTAGTTAGGTTTAGTTAATTGATACAGAGAGAGGTTTCAGCTAGGGAAAGGCAACAGCTGTTTAGACTCCAATGTGCATAAAACCCCTATTCAGACCTCAGATCAATTCCCAATGTGCATAAGACCCTTTTTCAGACCTCAGATCAATTCCCAATGTGCATAAGACCCTTATTCAGACCTCAGATCAGACCTCCATATAAATCAGACAGCAGTGCAGAGAAAAAAAAAATCTACTTACTTCTGACGCACGCTGTGCTGTGACCCAATGCACAGTCACAGAACAGCAAGCAGCCAAGGAAGACCAGGAAGCGGTGAGTAGAGATCCCGGAGAGCACTGCATTCACTGCTTCTCGGTGCTCCTGTACAAAAGAACAGTTACTTTTTTTCTCCTAATATACACTATTAATATTTAATAGCAATAGGACTGTAAAGTTTTGGAAATCCCTGTAGGCTGTTTATGTGAAAAATTGCTAAGATACAGACCATATTCTTTATGTTTAGCGTGAATGGAAACAGCTGAGACAATCATCTTTTTGTTTCATTCCGTGATGAAGGTGACTGAGAAGAATATTCTAAATGCAAACGTCTTCATGCATAAGAGATCAAAGGACAGGTTCTCCAGGCTGTAAAACGCTTATAGTGGAATTTATATTTAAGACAATTATTTCTTTTCTATGGTGACATGTAGTGAACATGACCATTTATGAAAGTTATTTTTCAAGCATATAATATTACCGACCAACATTCTGCAAAATGGTCAATACTAAGGGGAGAAGGGTAAAAAAAAAATTTAAGGTACTGTCTTATGTATTTCATTTTAGTTTCATTACCTAGACTTAATGTCATGCATGGAAAAATCTATTTTGGAGCAAAATTTTTTGACTTTTCCACTATCTAACGCCATCATGTTCCTTTATTAAGACTGGCATCCAATGCCAGCATTAATAAATTCCCCTCTATGGGCTCATGCATACAAACGTATTTTCTTTCCATGTCCGTTCAATTTTTTTTTGTTCAAGAATTTTGGTGCAATTTGAATAAAAATAGAGTACAGGCTTTTAAACATATTTAATAAGTGTTTTGGACCCTTTTTTCAACTTGTCAAAAAAGGGGCATGGCCCCTAATAAAGGAGTGCGGCCTACATGAAGGAGCATGGCTTATTAAGTAGTGTTGCCTACATGAAGGGGCATGGCTTAATAAAGGAGTGTGGCCTACATGAAGGGGCATGGCTTAATAAAGGAGTGTGGCCTACATCAAGGGGCATGGCTTAATAAAGGAGTGTGGCCTACATGAAGGGGCATGGCTTAATAAAGGAGTGTGGCCTACATGAAGGGGCATGGCTTAATAAAGGAGTGTGGCCTACATGAAGGGGCATGGCTTATTAAAGGAGTGTGGCCTACATGAAGGGGCATGGCTTAATAAAGGAACGTGGCCTACATGAAGGAGCATGGCTTAATAAAGGAGTGTGGCCTACATGAAAGGGCATGACTTTATAAAGGAGTGTGGCTACAGGAATGGACATGGCTTATTAAAGTAGTGTGGCCTACATAAAGGGGCATGGCTTAATAAAGGAGTGTTGCCTACATGAAGGGGCATGGCTTAATAAAGGAGTGTGGCCTACATGAAGGGGCATGGCTTAATAAAGGAGTGTGGCCTACATGAAGGGGCATGGCTTAATAAAGGAGTGTGGCCTACATGAAGGGGCATGGCTTATTAAAGGAGTGTGGCCTACATGAAGGGGCATGGCTTAATAAAGGAACGTGGCCTACATGAAGGAGCATGGCTTAATAAAGGAGTGTGGCCTACATGAAAGGGCATGACTTTATAAAGGAGTGTGGCTACAGGAATGGACATGGCCACTGTGCACTAAAAATTTGTCACAGAAAGATGGCATAAAGTAGGCCAACTAAAAGGGGGCCTGAACATTTTTTTTCTGAGACCTAGGGAGTAATGTATGAAACAATTTATCTTAGAAAACTGGTGTTTTTAGCTGTAGAGTAGAAAGTGCAACACATTTAAGAAGTGTTTGTGATATTTGTAATATATTTTTTGCACCATTCCTGTCATTTTGTATTTACTTATGGGTTTACAGATGTTTTGTAGGAGGAGATACATTTTAAGCCAGATTTATAATGTGCAACATTTTGAAATGTCACAAATAAATTGCAGGTCTACTCTAATCCCCTAGAAGAGGTGAAACTGACTGAACCATCAAAATATATATAACAGGCAAAAAACAGAGATCTCAAAATATGAACTGACCTGCCCCATTTATTAAATGTTAAAAAAAGATTAACTTTGGTTCAAATATTGCCATTATAATAAATGACCCCCTTTATTCCTGTAATTTGTGCCAAATGTATCAAATAGGCTTGAGCGAATCGAGCTTTAGATCCCACTTCGGATGCCTATTCTAAAATGTTTTTAAATACACAGATAGGAAAACCATAGAAATCCACCAAAGTCTCGTGAGACTTCAGACGAGACAAAGTTTTGCTACATGGAGCCAATACAGATGCTCAAGTCTAGTATCAAACATTGCGTGATGTTTGATGAAATTGTTGCATCTTTAAAAGGGTTTTCCAAGATCTATACGGGCACCTCACAAAGGTTGTACTTACCTCTCTCTCTGGCACTCTAGTCACTTCTGATGCTGGCTTCGGGGGGCGGGGGATTAGGCGGTGATGCTCGCCCACGATACTAGGGAGGTTCATCCCCATCGCGGCCTGCTATTAGCTAACCCATCACCCCCCAGCGTCGGATGTTTTCAACCGTGCGACGGCGAGATGCAGTGGTGGCCGTCCGGGGATCAGGAGTGGTGGGGGTTCCGGGGAGCGAGGTAAGTACAATCTGTGTGAGGGGCCATGCATATGGGGGGGGGCATTATAGAACTTGGATAACTCCTTTAAGGGTTTCTGTCATGGGAAAAATCGTTATGTAGCTGACTGACATTAGCGATGTGCTAATGTCAGCAGTACATAACAGTATGCTTGTTAACTCTCTGTCTGACTTTTATAATATGCTAATGAAGCCTCTAGGTGCTATGAGGGCGTTGCTACAGCAGCTAGATGCTCAGTCTACTCGCCTTTTGGCATGCCCAGGTCCACTCGATTGACGTCCTTCTTCTCCGCATCGTCCTCATAATCCCACGCCTGCGCTGTCCCATTTAGTATTCTGCGCAGGCGCAGTGAGTTAAGGACGCTCGGCTGCTGCCAGCTTCCTCACTGCGCCTGCGCCGATTACGTCACAGGCCTCCCCGGTACGTTCACTAAAGATGCCATCTTCATCATTATTACCTGCCCACTGTGACTGGCAGTAAAGCTCCATGGTTAGCTAAGGCTACTTTCACATCTGGTCTTTTCCTTTCTGGTATTGATAGCCTGGTGGTTGTAACCATGGAAACAAGCAGTGTAAAAGTGGGATGTAAAAATGAATCAAGCCAGAAAAGGAAGCAATTTAGATAATTACAGTATAGTAGTAGGTGCCTTGTATTAACTGTCTCTACATAATAAATGCCACCTACTGATGTGAGACAGCCCCTTCAAACAAGCATTTCCAGTAATTGCTCTGAGTACCAGCCCATGGCAAGGGACCCTAGGATCTCAATACCGAAGGGAAAATGGTTCAGTTTTGTCCCCATTCATTGTCAATGGGGACAAAATTGAACTGAACAGAATGGAGTACACCATAATGCATTCCGTTCCATTCGGTTGCATTCCCATGTCGGACAAAAAAACTCTGCAAGCAGTGTTTTTGAGTGGGTCATGGGATGCGGAGCAAGACAGATCTGGCATGAAACACAATGTAAGTCATGGGTTCCGGATCCATTATCTCGGACACATTGACTTTTGTTTTAGTGCCGGATCCGTCATGGCTATTTTAAAAATAATACAACCGGATCTGTTCATAACGGATGCAGCCGGTTGTATTATCCTAACAGAAGCATTTTTGCTGATTCATGACGGATCCAGCAAAAACGTGTAAAAGCAGCCTAACATGGTTATGTTCTATGAAAAGCTGAGAATACTGACTTTACATTCACCAACACTTTACATTACAGTCCCCATTTATTATTCAATTATTCCGTTTCCAGGTTATTTTGGGGGGCACTATACAGGACAAAGATCTAAAGTTGCATCAAATTTGCACTAAAATCAGTTCCTTTGTCTTCTCACTTCTTGAAAATACAGGGTGGGCCATTTATGTGGATACACCTTAATAAAATGGGAATGGTTGGTGATAATAACTTCCTGTTTGTGGCACATTAGTATATGTGAGGGGGGAAACTTTTCAAGATGGGTGGTGACCATGGTGGCCATTTGGAAGTCGGACATTTTGAATCCAACTTTTGTTTTTTCAATAGGAAGAGGGTCATGTGACATATCAAACTTATTGGGAATTTCGCAAGAAAAGCAATGGTGTGCTTGGTTTTAACGTAACTATATTCTTTCATGAGTTATTTACAAGTTTCTGACCACTTATAAAATGTGTTCAATGTGCTGCCCATTGTGTTGGATTGTCAATGCAACCCTCTTCTCCCACTCTTCACACACTGATAGCAACACCGCAGGAGAAATGCTAGCACAGGCTTCCAGTATCTGTTGTTTCAGTTGCTGCACATCTCGTATCTTCACAGCATAAGTTTGATGTGTCACATGACCCTCTTCCTATTGAAAAAACTAAAGTTGGATTCAAAATGGCCGACTTCAAAATGGCCGCCATCGTCACCACCCATCTTGAAAAGTTTCCCCCCTCACATATACTAATGTGCCACAAACAGGAAGTTAATATCACCAACCATTCCCATTTTATTAAGGTATATCCATATAAATGGCCCACCCTGTTTATTAAATAAAGACAAGCAGTAAATGTACTACACAGCGAAAGTTAAAAAAGGTGCGATTGGTGTAAATGTATGGTTGTTCATAACAGCTGTAAAAAGGCAATTAAACAGATATTTCCAAATGTATTTATTTTATGCACTTATATTGCGCTACTACATTCCGCAGCGCTTTACAGACATTAGCATCCAGCTGTCCCCAATGGGGCTCACAATCTAAGTTCCCTATCAGTTTGTCTTTGGAGTGTGGGAGAAAACCGGAGAACACAGAGGAAACCCATGCAAACACGGGGAGAACATACAAACTCCATGCAGATGTTATCCATGGTCGGATTCGAACCTAGGACCCCAGTGAATGCCCGCTATTTATTAAGAAATATACTGTATGCTTATTCTTAAATAAGGCTGCATTCACGTAACAAAAAACTAAAAATGTCAATTGGCTGTTTTCTGAACAAGAGAGATCAGTGGGTAAGTTCACTTTTTTATTTTATTTTTTATTCTAACAGCCAGTGAATAATCCCTGCCAAAAATAGGATATGTGTTATATTTTGGCTAGTTTAATGGACCAACTGCTCCCATACAATTAAAGGGGGCAGTTTTTAATGACCATTTATTGAAAGAATTGGCTAAAAAAGAGGCCGTTAAAAATAATCCCTTTTCTATTGTCTAAGTGACAGCTGTATCATCCAACCAGGAAAGCACTTCAGTTGTCACTTAGAGAAGAGGATGAGGGCTGTGAAGTAGTTCAATACAGAGAGCACTTTTCAGTGAAGCTCTATCTCCAGTGCACTTGAAGGAGCAGAACCTAGCATAATAAAAGTTCATATTCACACAACTTCTGATACTAAAAGATCTCCTCAGCCCCTTCCTAGTTCTGTCAACAGTTCTAGAAGGTCTGATAAATTTCTGTTAACTGAGTATCTACAGTCGTGGCCAAACGTTTTGAGAATTACATAAAGATTGGAAATTGGAAAAGTTGCTGCTTAAGTTTTTATAATAGCAATTTGCATATACTAAAGAATGTTATGAAGAGTGATCAGCTGAATTGCATAGTCCTTCTTTGCCATGAAAATTAACTTAATCCCCAAAAAAACTTTCCACTGCATTTCATTGCTGTCATTAAAGGACCTGCTGAGATAATTTCAGTAATCGTCTTGTTAACTTAGGTGAGAATGTTGACGAGCACAAGGCTGGAGATCATTATGTCAGGCTGATTGGGTTAAAATGGCAGACTTGACCTGTTAAAAGGAGGGTGATGCTTGAAATCATTGTTCTTCCATTGTTAACCATGGTGACCTGCAAAGAAACGCGTGCAGCCATCATTGCGTTGCATAAAAAATTCACAGGCAAGAATATTGTGGCTACCTCAATCAACAATTTATAGGATCATCAAGAACTTCAAGGAAAGAGGTTAAATTCTTGTTAAGAAGGCTTCAGGGCGTCCAAGAAAGCCCAGCAAGCACCAGGATCGTCTCCTAAAGAGGATTTAGCTGCGGGATCGGAGTGCCACCAGTGCAGAGCTTGCTCAGGAATGGCAGCAGGCAGGTGTGAGCGCATCTGCACGCACAGTGAGGCGAAGACTTTTGGAAGATGGCCTGGTGTCAAGAAGGGCAGCAAAGAAGCCACTTCTCTCCAAAAAAAACATCAGGGACAGATTGATCTTCTGCAGAAAATATGGTGAATGGACTGCTGAGGACTGGGGCAAAGTCATATTCTCCGATGAAGCCTCTTTCTGATTGTTTGGGGCATCAGGAAAAAGGCTTGTCCGGAGAAGAAAAGGTGAGCGCTACCATCAGTCCTGTGTCATGCCAACAGTAAAGCATCCTGAGACCATTCATGTGTGGGGTTGCTTCTCATCCAAGAAAGTGGGCTCACTCACAATTTTGACCAAAAACACAGCCATGAATAAAGAATGGTACCAAAACACCCTCCAACAGCAACTTCTTCCAACAATCCAACAACAGTTTGGTGAAGAACAATGCATTTTCCAGCACGATGGAGCACTGTGCCATAAGGCAAAAGTGATAACTAAGTGGCTCGGGGACCAAACGTTGACATTTTGGGTCCATGGCCTGGAAACTCCCCAGATCTTAATCCCATTGAGAACTTGTGGTCAATCCTCAAGAGGCGAGTGGACAAACAAAAACCCACTAATTCTGACAAACTCCAAGAAGTGATTATGAAAGAATGGGTTGCTATCAGTAAGGAATTGGCCCAGAAGTTGATTGAGGGCATGCCCAGTCGAATTGCAGAGGTCCTGAAAAAGAAGGGCCAACACTGCAAATACTGACTCTTTGCATAAATGTAATGTAATTGTCGATAAAAGCCTTTGAAACGTATGAAGTGCGTGTAATTATATTTCACTACATCACAGAAACAACTGAAACAAAGATCTAAAAGCAGTTTAGCAGCAAACTTTGTGAAAACTAATATTTGTGTCATTCTCAAAACTTTTGGCCACGACTGTACATGATATATTATAACTGTCTGATAGATGGGGATTCATGATGTAAATAGGGTTCCCATGACCTCTATTAGGCAATTACAGTAAAAGTGCCCAGCTAAGGCCAACTAAGGCAGGGTGATAAATCTCCTTAAAGAGACCAGCCCTGAAGACCTACTGGAAGTACTCCGTGGTATGGAGTCTTATTGGCAATGTCCCATGGGAAATAAATATGTAAAGAAGTTTCTTCTAAGAAAGAGAGCCATCTCGCCAGTGCCACCTATAGAAGTTGCTCCCTATGAGTCAAAATCATTGCAAAACATTGCCAATAAGTCTTCGTACCATTAAATACTTCCAGTAAGTAGAGATGGCCTTGCAGTTCGCCCGGCGGTTGTTTCGCAGCGAACGTTGCTCGTTCGTGGTTCGCCGAACGGGCGAACATATGGCGATGTCCGCCGGCGCCATTTTATATAACATTCTGAAGAACTTTGACCCATGACACATCCATCAGGTGGTACAGGACAGCCAATTGAGACGTTTCTGCACATGGACATACCCCCTACCATTTTACGATCAGTCTTTTGCCAGTGTAGGGAGAGGTTGCTGTGTGGAGCAGGGACAGACTGTTAAAGACACCAAATACTATCTAATAGGGCCACAAAAGTTCTTTTAAGGACTGGTATAGGTGTGCTATTGATAGGTGTGACTTACAGAGAGGTGTGATATACTTATAATATACTTTCTAACATAGAAAGTATATTATAGTGCATATGTATTGTGCAGCAGTTGTGTGTGATTCTGCTGCGATACTGCAGCTACACAGAGTGCCAAACGCTATTGGAACAAATAATTTCTACTGGTGTGATTTACCAGTTGCCCCCCAAAAAACTGATTGAAGCAGGGGTGTTATATACCAATAATATACAGACGTGGACAAAATTGTTGGTACCCTTTGGTCAATGAAAGAAAAAGTCACAATGGTCACAGAAATAACTTTAATCTGACAAAAGTAATAATAAATTAAAATTCTATAAATGTTAACCAATGAAAGTCAGACATTGTTTTTCAACCATGCTTCAACAGAATTATGTAAAAAAATAAACTCATGAAACAGGCATGGACAAAAATGATGGTACCCCTAACTTAATATTTTGTTGCGCAACCTTTTGAGGCAATCACTGCAATCAAACGCTTCCTGTAACTGTCAATGAGACATCTGCACCTCTCAGCAGGTATTTTGGCCCACTCCTCATGAGCAAACTGCTCCAGTTGTGTCCGGTTTGAAGGGTGCCTTTTCCAGACTGCATGTTTCAGCTCCTTCCAAAGATGCTCAATAGGATTGAGGTCAGGGCTCATAGAAGGCCACTTTAGAATAGTCCAATTTTTTCCTCTTAGCCATTCTTGGGTGTTTTTAGCGGTGTGTTTTGGGTCATTGTCCTGTTGCAAGACCCATGACCTGCGACTGAGACCAAGCTTTCTGACACTGGCTAGTACATTTCTCTCTAGAATTCCTTGATAGTCTTGAGATTTCATTGTACCCTGCACAGATTCAAGACACCCTGTGCCAGACGCAGCAAAGCAGCCCCAGAACATAACAGAGCCTCCTCCATGTTTCACAGTAGGGACAGTGTTCTTTTCTTGATATGCTTCATTTTTTCGTCTGTGAACATACAGCTGATGTGCCTTGGCAAAAACTTCGATTTTTGTCTCATCTGTCCACAGGACATTCTCCCAGAAGCTTTGTGGCTTGTCAACATGTAGTTTGGCATATTCCAGTCTTGCTTTTTTATGATTCGTTTTCAACAATGGTGTCCTCCTTGGTCGTCTCCCATGTAGTCCACTTTGGCTCAAACAACGACGGATGGTGCGATCTGACACTGATGTTCCTTGAGCATGAAGTTCACCTTGAATCTCTTTAGAAGTCTTTCTAGGCTCTTTTGTTACCATTCGGATTATCCGTCTCTTAGATTTGTCATCAATTTTCCTCCTGCGGCCACGTCCAGGGAGGTTGGCTACAGTCCCATGGATCTTAAACTTATGAATAATATGTGCAACTGTACTCACAGGAACATCTAGTTGCTTGGAGATGGTCTTATAGCCTTTACCTTTAACATGCTTGTCTATAATTTTCTTTCTGATCTCTTGAGACAGCTCTTTCCTTTGCTTCCTCTGGTCCATGTCGAGTGTGGTACACACCATATCACCAAACAACACAGTGATTACCTGGAGCCATATATATAGGCCCAATGGCTGATTACAAGGTTGTAGACACCTGTGATGCTAATTAGTGGACACACCTTGAATTAACATGTCCCTTTGGTCACATTATGTTCTGTGTTTTCTAGGGGTACCATCATTTTTGTCCATGCCTGTTTCATGAGTTTATTTTTTTACATAATTCTGTTGAAGCATGGTTGAAAAACAATGTCTGACTTTCATTGGTTAACATTTATAGAATTTTAATTTATTATTACTTTTGTCAGATTAAAGTTATTTCTGTGACCATTGTGACTTTTTCTTTCATTGACCAAAGGGTACCAACAATTTTGTCCACGTCTGTACTTTCTATATAGTGCATTTGGGTAGTACAGCATTTGTTTGCAGTTTTGCTGCTGTAAATTTAATATCCATTGTCCATGTAAACTACCTCCAGCCACATACTTACTTGTTCTTTTCTGTACGGTGAATGAATAATTGTTGCGGTCTCGAAGTAATTCAACACCTGTGAAGACCACGTGCTGTCGAATTTCAACTATTATCATTAGGGTTTTTTTCAAGAGAGGGGATTTTGTTAGCCATGTTTTTAATCCAATTTAATATTTTTAGTTCTTTTAAACATATGTATTTGACCTTTATTTGTACTGGACTTCAGTAAAATTGATATCCATTTACCGTGTGATATACTTCCAGCCACATAATCACTTGATCTTTTATGTCTGGTGAATGCCTAATGTTTGGGGCCTGTAGTCCAGTGGCCTACAGTAAAATTTGTATCCATTGACCTGTACTCCTGTGGCCTAAAATAAAAAAAAATTCTAGGCTCCAACAGGGCACATTTTATAGAATTTCCCTTTAAGACGCATGAAAAATTCCCCTGATTAAGATACATATTTTTGGTTGGAATTTTTGTCATTGATCACCCTCTAGTATATCACTGTCCATGTTGTGGGACTATTTGTGCACTTCTCCTAAGTATTTGGTCACTGCAAATATGAGCTGAAGGTTTGACTCATAGGGAGACACTTCCAATAGGTGGTGCTGACCATATGGTTCTCTTTCTTGGGAGAGACCTCTTTGTAGCTAAGACCAAGAAAGAAAAAAAAGAAGAAGAAGGCATGCATGGCACTTTACATTATGGAAGGTGTGCAACGCCTTGGCTGTTTCTATAACCCTTGAAGCAAGGGTGTTCGACCTACCCTCTTCTACAGTACATTTATATATGTCTATGCTTGGAGCGACCTTTTAAAAAAACACAGTAACACAAATCAAAAATGTCATAAATAAGCTTATTGTATTTTTTTATAATATTTGGACAAAAAAAAAGAGTTGCTGAAAGATCAATATACTTAAATTTTATCTCTCCCCTCCTCTAAAAAAGTGGAACCCTAAAACTTTAATATGAAAATGAACATTTTAAACACAAGAAGAAATTGAAATCACATATTGTTTCATTAAAGAACAAAATATATGAAAGAAAGTCCTGCATGAAATAATAAAAGGCATGTTTAGATCTTCAGAGGGAGCTAAAAAGTGGCGTTACTCTAAGATTCTTCAAAAATATACTACTCAATGTCCTCAAAGTGCTGACTGTCTTTTCCACTGTTGAGAAATCATTACTCTCCCGGGATCGAACGTCAAAGAACAGAAAAAGCAGCAGATACATACCCTCAAATCTTCCTTTATTGTACAGTTATTAAGTGATAAAAAAATCATGTTATAGTCAATTATAGAAAAAAAGTCAGATACCTTTTTTTTTGTTTGGGATGCAATGACATTTTATGGAATATTAGGAAGTGTTGACCTCAGGGACTGACAGCCTCAACTTTCTTTGTTTAAAGACTGGCTGTCAGCATTTCATTGAAAGCCAAGATTTTTTCTTTCAAGCACATCTGTCATCAGATTAGGTTGTTCTATGTTACAGAAGCATTGTATGGGGACAGATCCACTCTCCTAAAAGTACAAACGTCACAAAGAAATATTGTGCTAATTTGGACAATGAGAGCAATCAAAAAATATGCCGGACATGGAGTTTCTAATTCCAGTGTATTTATGAGGAGCACTCTTATCCCACCCAACAACAGCTTTAAAATATGGATGGGCTATGTATGCATGTACAGTACACGGAAGCCAGCTGTCGACCACTGTGAGATGAGTGGAGGAAGATGAGGGGAAAAAACACAGAACCCATAAAATATGTTTTCAATGTACTTTTTTTTTTCATCAATCCCTACATAGGGTAGCAGACTCTGATGACAGATCCACATCAAAGAGGGTTTTCATATAAAAACTGATTTTGCTGGTAGGAAGCCCAGTTGAGCAGATATTTGCTGTAGGTAAAATGTAGTATTACATGGTGGCCATTTGGGTGATAGAGCATAAGCATAAGAGTTGTCTTTATCAGTAATCACATTAGGTAAACAGAAACACATTTGCACACTATTCAGGGATGCATATTTTTTTGTATACCAGTACGAAATGTTTAAAAACAATTGGTAAAAATATCATTTTGGGCTACAAATTGTGACTTTTTGTACTTTTACACCACCCTGGACACTTTTACAAAAAGTGGATCTGGCATGGGCGGCTGGAGGTGGGACATTAGTGCAAAATAGACCATATCTCTATGTCAGCTCCCTTGCTGATATTGATGACTTTTTCTGTTGCAAAAAACTCCCAACGGGTTTCTGTTGATACATAAGATGCGGAATCACACAAACAATTGACTTACTGCAGATTTCTAAATTTCCACATGGAAGAAAAGTAAAGCGAACATGAGATCTGTCTAATCTTATACACTTTGCTGATTCTGTACTATGCTGCCATTTTTCTGTACGAGAATCCACGTGTAATATGCAACATGTTCAGGTATCCTGACCAGACACAAAAAATGCAATAGAGTCTGCTACTCCTGGATTATAGTGACCAGATACAGGAGGAGGAGACTCTGGTGCATCGTCTGTGTCTCGTCATCATATTGCAGGAGGAGTAGACCCTTATGTATTGTCTGTTTCTCCCGTATAGTACGGAGACCAGCCACAAACAATGAACCAGAGTCTGCTCCTGCTGTATTATAGTAACCACACACAAATCCCATAGGTTATAGTAGATCCCCTGCATATAGTGCATGATTTTCCTGTATAAATCGTTGGTTGTTACAATAAAAAAATGTCAGTTAAATATATCATATAGGAGACACACACAGTGATATTTGAGAAGTGAAATGAAGTTTATTGGATTTACAGAAAGTGTGCTATAATTGTTTAAATAAAATTAGGCAGGTGCATAAGTTTGGGCACCACAAAAAAGAAATTAATTAAATATTTAGTAGATCCTCCTTTTGCAGAAATTACAGCCTCTAAACGCTTCCTGTAGGTTCCAATGAGAGTCTGGATTCTGGTTTAAAGGGCTTCTGTCACCCCACTAAAGTCATTTTTTTTTTTTTTTTGGGCTAGTTACATTCCTTATAGTGCGATATCTGAAAATATAATGGTGTTACTTACTTTCATTCAGCCATTTCTTATAAAAACGAAGTTTTATAATATGTAAATCAGGTCTCTACCAGCAAGTAGGGCGTCTACTTGCTGGTAGCCGCCGCAAAAAACCGCCCCCTCGTTGTGTTGATTGACAGGGCCAGCCGCGATCTCCTCCTCCGGCCGGCCCTGTCAGCATTTTAAAAATCGATCGCCTCTGTTCATTCGCCTGCGCCGATGACGTCTTCTCTTTTTGTGCTTTAGCTCACCTCAAGCGGCACTTTTTGTGCTGTGGGCGGAGAAAAGGCTTCCTCTGCATCCCTCGCATACAGCATCTCCTTGTGTAAAGTGCGCCGAATGGTTGAACGATGCACAGTGACTCCATCTGCAGCAAGATGATGTTGTAGGTCTTTGGTGCTGGTCTGTGGGTTGACTCTGACTGTTCTCACCATTCGTCGCTTCTGTCTATCCGAGATTTTTCTTGGTCTGCCACTTCGAGCCTTAACTTGAACTGAGCCTGTGGTCTTCCATTTCCTCAATATGCTCCTAACTGTGGAAACAGACGGCGGAAATCTCTGAGACAGCTTTCTGTGTCCTTCCCCTAAACCATGATGGTGAACAATCTTTGTCTTCAGGTCATTTGAGAGTTGTTTTGAGACCCCCATGTTGCTGCTCTTCAGAGAAAATTAAAAGAGGAGGGAAACTTACAATTGACCCCCTTAAATACTCTTTCTCATAATTGGATTCACCTGTGTATGTAGGTCAGGGGTCACTGAGCTTACCAAGCCAATTTGAGTTCCAATAATTAGTTCTAAAGGTTTTGGAATCAATAAAATGACAACAGTGCCCAAATGTATGCACCTGCCTAATTTAGTTTAAACAATTATAGCACACGTTCTGTAAATCCAGTAAACTTCATTTCACTTCTCCAATATCACTGTGTGTGTCTCCTATATGATAGATTTATCTGACGTTTTTTTATCGTAACAACCAACGATTTATACAGAAAAAACATGACAATGAACAAGGTTGCCCAAACTTTCGCATCCCACTGTACTCCTATTATATCAGATAGCGTCAACATGCAAGAGGAGCACATGTCATATGTAGAGATGGCCTCGCGGTTTGCCCGGCGGTCGTTTAGCGGTGAACTTTGCGATTCGCCGAATATGCGAACATATGACGATATTCGCGCCCACCATATTCTTTTACATTGTGAAGAACTTTGAGCCATGACACATCCATCAGGTGGTACAGGACAGCCAATTGAGAAGGCACATGGACATACCCCCTACCTTATAAAAAAAACGATCTGGCCGCCATTTTACATTCAGTGTTTTGCCAGTGTAAGGAGAGGTTGCTGTGTGGAGCAGGGACAGGCTGTTAGGGACACCAAACGCTAGCTAATAGGGCCACAAAAGTCCTTTTAAGGACTGGCATAGGTGTGCTATCGATAGGTGTGACATAATAAGGGGTGTAATATACTTATAATATACTTTTATAATGAGTCAAAAACACATAGATCTATATAGTGATCACCTGGAAGTCAGGGGCCTAGGGGCTAGGGGCTTACTAGGGCCATTTTTATATAGGGTAAGGTTCCGGACGGGATCGCTCTTATCAGGGCGGGTGGTCTGTGGTTAGGCTATCAGGGCCAGAATAGCACCCCCCTGTAGGGCAATATCAGGGACAGTTCTTTGCCCACCCTGTCCTTCGATACCACATCATCATCTGGCCCAGGGATAGATGGTTTTTGCTTTCCCTCCGGGATTCATGGATGTGCACTGGAACCCCCCGGATTGTGGTAGGACATATGGTTTCTGATTTAGTGCCGCCGAACACTTGTTATTGCCTACTATATCTATGTTATTTGCTTAACTTTAATAATTTATTTTAATTTTGAGGGATATCTTTTCCATTCACACGTCTGCAAAATGGGTCCGCATTTGATCCGCAATTTTGCGGAACGGGTGCAGACCCATACATTTTCAATGGGGCCGGAATTTGCAGATCCGCACTTCCGCATCCGTGCTTCCATTTCCGCAAAAAAATAGAACATGTTCTATTCATGTCCGCAATTGCGGACAAGATTAGGCATTTTCTATTATAGTGACGGCGATGTGCGGTCAGCAAATTTCGGAATGCACATTGCCAGTGTTCGTGTTTTGCAGATCCGCAAAACACTTACGGGCTTGTGAATGGACCCTTAGGCCTCATTCAGACGGCCGTATACTGTCTGCAAAAATGCGGATCCGTTTTTTTGCGGACAGTTCAGCATGTCTGTAAAAAACGGATAGCATTCAGTATTTTTGCGGACCCATAGACTTCAATGGGGCCATGTCCTGATTTTCATGAACAAGTATAGGACATGTTTCAGTTGTTTTGCGGAACCGTGGAATTGAAAAGGGCGCCATAGAAGTGAATGGGTCAGCACAGCATCTAATCCGCAAAAAAACTGATCTGCATTTATGCAGATAGCATACGGCCGTCTGAATGAGCCCTTATTAGTAACATTATTAAAGGTTACATTTTATCTTTATGTATATTCTAATGGGTCGACTTCCTTGTACAATGTTATAATATATTTTCTAAAATAGAAAGTATATTATAGTGTATTTCTATTGAGCGGCAGTTGTGTGCAGTTCTGCTGCGATACTGCAGGTATATAGAGGGACAAGCGTTATTGGAACAAATAATTTCTACTGGTGTGATATACCAGTTGCCCCCCCCCCAAAAAAATAAGTGATTGAAGCAGGAGTGGTATTTACCAATAATATACTTTCTATATAGTGCATTTAGGTAGCGCAACAGGGCACATTTAAGATAATTTCCCTTTAAGACGCATATAAATGTCCCCTGATTGAGACACATATTTTTTGTGGGAATTTTTGCCATTGATTCCCCTCTGGTATGTCACTGTCCATGTTGTGGGACTATTTGTGCACTTCTACTAAGTATTTGGTGGCTCCAAATATGAGCTGAAGGTTTTTCAGGTTCGCCTGCCATTAAAGTGAATGGAGCCCGCCGCAAACTTTTGGTTTGTGAACATTTGATCGCATTCGCGAACCGTCACAGCTGATTTTCGTCCATCACTGGTCATATGTCCCAGGAATGCAAACTTTATCCTGACGCGTTTCTCGGAACCGTTCTTTGGTGTCAGTTCATCAGGGGACCACATTTAGCATAAATGACCTCAGACGTCAAAATAGAGGCAAAACATATGTGCATATCCATTTAGATTAAATAATGCCCATATAGTATTATAACAATCTCATGGCCAAAGAGAGCATAAATCCAGAAGTTAGGACCCAATGCGACTATTGACATGAAAAAAAAGTTAATAAAATGGTGATATCAAGGTAACTATAGATGAAATTTATAATAATGGTAATCAGAAAGGCATGACATAGTACTTTCACATAGGAGCAGAGGGGGAGGATATAATTATACGTCCCTTATGTAGCCTCAACCCATGTGTAGTGCCAAGTCAGGACAGGATAACGTCCAGGACTGGTTCTGGATCAATTTAAAGACATTATTGGTGCAGTGGTAGCCATTATAAAGGAAAGTTTGGTATCTGTCCATACCTACATGCTGCCTGTGTCCCTCTAACTACCCGTACGCTGGAAAATGGAAGTCACGTGACCGGATATCTGCGGTGGAATAAATGATGGAAGACAAAAACAGGAGGTAGATCGTAGATATCACAATCATACACAGGACAGGACAGAAAAACGACTGGGCATATAAATAATAATACAAATGGCTGGCCACTGATCCTCGCCAGTACAAAAAGTGTGTTTAGTCATTTGAAATTCATACTTTGTCACCAAATAGTATCATTTCATAGCGGCTTATGGACTGTGGGATGGGGAGTTATAATAGGGGGAAGGCTACTGTCCCACATATTATAAGATAAAGAGTCAAGTGCAACAAATAATTATTAGCTGCACTATAACCTCACCCAAGGATATATACCTATGGCTTGCTGGCTGGGTGCAGTTGTACTACAGCTTTGCTTGGTGTTGGAGCTTTGCTATTTGCCTTGGTGTTTCTGCCCAGTCCTTGAGGGCCACCATATGGAACATACTGTCACGGTGGGGAATGGAGGAAACCCCCCACCATACAATGTAAAAGGGATAGGGGTGGTAGCTAGACCAGGCTGCCAAGAAAAGGGAGATGGTCACCTCCTATAGCATCCCTAAATCTGTCCCTGTTCTCTTAACTGTATGAGCCGACCCTTAAGGTAGGAGGGCCCATACACTGGAACCTCAGAACCCTTAAATCCCTGAGGTTAGGAGACATGAATGAATCAGAGTCTCCACAGGCCTAGCTGCAGGGAAAAGTGGACGACTGAATACAGTAACAGAGTCAGCAGGTAAGAAAACCAGAAACACACTTACCTGACACAACCACCATGACTGGAACCCGTGCATAAGTACAGGTGTCCACACACCAAATAGGACACTGTACAAACAACACCACACACCGGAATACAGCACACCTGATACTGCCTGGGCCCCATACAGCAAGGTGCACGGACGGCAGCCCCACGCAGCACTGCATCCAGACTCATGGTTCACCCCTCCGGGAAATCAGCCCCCTTCCAGAGGTATCAACATACGGGGTGACGGATAGCGTACATGCAGGGACCAACACCAACAACAGCCCAGACATTTAACAACCAACAAAACGCTTCACACACCCAGAACATAAACCCACACCACACATACAACAAGTGAGGGTAAAAGTACATGGAGGGTACATAAGGGAGGACAATTAATTTTCCATAAGGTGGCCCTCAAGGACTGGGCAGAAACACCCAGGCAAGGAGCAAAGCTCCAACACCAAGCAAGGCTGTAGTACAACTGCACCCATCCAGCAAGCCGCAGGTATATATCAAGCCCGCGGCCACACCCAGGAAACACCTTAATCCCCACTAGTAAGAAGATTAACCCCTTGCTTACCAAACAGCAGGGAGGCAAACCTTAAAGGGGAAGAGCAGTCTGCATGGCAACCGCGTCACGGTCAAACACCAATATCACTGTGACACCTACATACATAAGATTTCACGTGCATTTACATAGATATACCACCTCCCTTAGTGTTGCAATTAGCAAACAAATGGGTGTGGTATACCTTGTGTCCACCAGAGTCAGAAAACTAAGACCCTCTAAAAATGAATTGATAAGCTTTACAGGATATACTCAAGATCAGCCTAAATTATTCTACTAAAACTGATTAAAAATATAGCCATCATTGAGGATATGTCTATGATAGGACTCCACCACCTCAGGATATGTATTGAAGGAAATATATACTGTATACTGCCCCAAACAATAATCCCAAAGCTTAGTTTTCTCTGAGCTCTATTTTTTAACGATGCTCATTACAGGAAGGTGATTACCACTAGGCAATTTCATCAATCAGCCAAGACAGTTCCTGTGTAGGGATGAGCGAACTCGAACTGTATAGTTCGGGTTCGTACCGAATTTTGGGGTGTCCGTGACACGGACCCGAACCCGGACATTTTCGTAAAAGTCCGGGTTCGGGTTCGGTGTTCGTCGCTTTCTTCGCGCTTTTGTGACGCTTTCTTGGCGCTTTTTGAAAGGCTGCAAAGCAGCCAATCAACAAGCGTCATACTACTTGCCCCAAGAGGCCATCACAGCCATGCCTACTATTGGCATGGCTGTGATTGGCCAGAGCACCATGTGACCCAGCCTCTATTTAAGCTGGAGTCACATAGCGCCGCCCGTCACTCTGCTCTGATTAGCGTAGGGAGAGGTTGCGGCTGCGACAGTAGGGCGAGATTAGGCAGATTAACTCCTCCAAAGGACTTGATTAACTGATCGATCTGCAGCTGTGGATCATTGAGCTGCTGATCCTCAATTGCTCACTGTTTTTAGGCTGCACAGACCGTTTGTCAGTCTCATTTTTCTGGGGTGATCGGCGGCCATTTTGTGTCTTGTGGTGCGCCAGCACAAGCTGCGACCAAGTGCATTTAACCCTCAATGGTGTGGTTGTTTTTTGGCTAAAGCCTACATCAGGGTGAAGCTGTCACACCAAGTGCATTTAACCAGCAATAGTCTGTTCATTTTTTGGCCATATACAAAATCAGGGGCAAGCTGCGCCTGTCACCAAGTGCATTTAACCCTCAATGGTGTGGTTGTTTTTTGGCTAAAGCCTACATCAGGGTGAAGCTGTCACACCAAGTGCATTTAACCAGCAATAGTCTGTTCATTTTTTGGCCATATACAAAATCAGGGGCAAGCTGCGCCTGTCACCAAGTGCATTTAACCCTCAATGGTGTGGTTGTTTTTTGGCTAAAGCCTACATCAGGGTGAAGCTGTCACACCAAGTGCATTTAACCAGCAATAGTCTGTTCATTTTTTGGCCATATACAAAATCAGGGGCAAGCTGCGCCTGTCACCAAGTGCATTTAACCCTCAATGGTGTGGTTGTTTTTTGGCTAAAGCCTACATCAGGGTGAAGCTGTCACACCAAGTGCATTTAACCAGCAATAGTCTGTTCATTTTTTGGCCATATCCCAGTCTAATTCTGTCACTAAATCCATACCGGTCACCCAGCGCCTAAATACTAGGCCTCAAATTTATATCCAGCTAAATCTGTCCCTAGTGCTGTAGCTGGGCGAGTTATTTAGTGTCCGTTCAAGCACATTTCTTGTTCTGGGTTGAAATACAATTCTCAATTTAGCAATTTCATAATTTAGTGGTTCCTGCTATATCAGAGCTCTTTGAAATCTATCCCAAAAAGGGTATATAATATTGAAGGTGCACATAGGGTCATTCAGAGTAACTTCACACACACCCGCTACTGTGTATTTCCAAGTCTAATTCTGTCACTAAATCCATACCGGTGACCCAGCGCCTAAATACTAGGCCTCAAATTTAATTCCCTCTAAATCTCTCGTTACCCACCGCTGTACTGTTGTTGCTGGGCAAGATATTTAGTGTCCGTCAAAGCACATTTTTTGTTCTGGGTTGAAGTACAATTCCCAATTTAGCAATTTCATAATTTAGTGGTTTCTGCTATATCAGAGCTATTTGAAATCTATCCCAAAAAGGGTATATAATATTGAAGGTGCACATAGGGTCATTCAGAATAACTTCACACACACCCGCTACTGTGTATTTCCAAGTCTAATTCTGTCACTAAACCCATACCTGTCACCCAGCGCCTAAATACTAGGCCTCAAATTTAAATCCCTCTAAATCTCTCGTTACCGTTGTCCTGTTGTAGCTGGGAAAGTTATTTAGTGTCCGTCAAAGCACATTTTTTGTTCTGGGTTGAAGTACAATTCCCAATTTAGCAATTTCATAATTTAGTGGTTTCTGCTATATCAGAGCTATTTGAAATCTATCCCTAAAAGGGTATATAATATTGAAGGTGCACATAGGGTCATTCAGAATAACTTCACACACACGCTTCTGTGCATTTCCAAGTCTAATTCTGTCACTAAATCCATACCGGTGACCCAGCGCCTAAATACTAGGCCTCAAATTTAAATCCCTCTAAATCTCTCGTTACCCACCGCTGTACTGTTGTTGCTGGGCAAGATATTTAGTGTCCGTCAAAGCACATTTTTTGTTCTGGGTTGAAGTACAATTCCCAATTTAGCAATTTCATAATTTAGTGGTTCCTGCTATATCAGAGCTCTTTGAAATCTATCCCAAAAAGGGTATATAATATTGAAGGTGCACATAGGGTCATTCAGAGTAACTTCACACACACCCGCTACTGTGTATTTCCAAGTCTAATTCTGTCACTAAATCCATACCGGTGACCCAGCGCCTAAATACTAGGCCTCAAATTTAATTCCCTCTAAATCTCTCGTTACCCACCGCTGTACTGTTGTTGCTGGGCAAGATATTTAGTGTCCGTCAAAGCACATTTTTTGTTCTGGGTTGAAGTACAATTCCCAATTTAGCAATTTCATAATTTAGTGGTTTCTGCTATATCAGAGCTATTTGAAATCTATCCCAAAAAGGGTATATAATATTGAAGGTGCACATAGGGTCATTCAGAATAACTTCACACACACCCGCTACTGTGTATTTCCAAGTCTAATTCTGTCACTAAACCCATACCTGTCACCCAGCGCCTAAATACTAGGCCTCAAATTTAAATCCCTCTAAATCTCTCGTTACCGTTGTCCTGTTGTAGCTGGGAAAGTTATTTAGTGTCCGTCAAAGCACATTTTTTGTTCTGGGTTGAAGTACAATTCCCAATTTAGCAATTTCATAATTTAGTGGTTTCTGCTATATCAGAGCTATTTGAAATCTATCCCAAAAAGGGTATATAATATTGAAGGTGCACATAGGGTCATTCAGAATAACTTCACACACACCCGCTACTGTGTATTTCCAAGTCTAATTCTGTCACTAAACCCATACCTGTCACCCAGCGCCTAAATACTAGGCCTCAAATTTAAATCCCTCTAAATCTCTCGTTACCGTTGTCCTGTTGTAGCTGGGAAAGTTATTTAGTGCCCGTCAAAGCACATTTTTTGTTCTGGGTTGAAGTACAATTCCCAATTTAGCAATTTCATAATTTAGTGGTTCCTGCTATATCAGAGCTATTTGAAATCTATCCCAAAAAGGGTATATAATATTGAAGGTGCACATAGGGTCATTCAGAATAACTTCACACACACCCGCTACTGTGTATTTCCAAGTCTAATTCTGTCACTAAATCCATACCGGTGACCCAGCGCCTAAATACTAGGCCTCAAATTTAATTCCCTCTAAATCTCTCGTTACCCACCGGTGTACTGTTGTTGCTGGGCAAGATATTTAGTGTCCGTCAAAGCACATTTTTTGTTCTGGGTTGAAGTACAATTCCCAATTTAGCAATTTCATAATTTAGTGGTTTCTGCTATATCAGAGCTATTTGAAATCTATCCCTAAAAGGGTATATAATATTGAAGGTGCACATAGGGTCATTCAGAATAACTTCACACACACGCTTCTGTGCATTTCCAAGTCTAATTCTGTCACTAAATCCATACCGGTGACCCAGCGCCTAAATACTAGGCCTCAAATTTAATTCCCTCTAAATCTCTCGTTACCCACCGCTGTACTGTTGTTGCTGGGCAAGATATTTAGTGTCCGTCAAAGCACATTTTTTGTTCTGGGTTGAAGTACAATTCCCAATTTAGCAATTTCATAATTTAGTGGTTTCTGCTATATCAGAGCTATTTGAAATCTATCCCTAAAAGGGTATATAATATTGAAGGTGCACATAGGGTCATTCAGAATAACTTCACACACACCCGCTACTGTGTATTTCCAAGTCTAATTCTGTCACTAAATCCATACCGGTGACCCAGCGCCTAAATACTAGGCCTCAAATTTAATTCCCTCTAAATCTCTCGTTACCCACCGGTGTACTGTTGTTGCTGGGCAAGATATTTAGTGTCCGTCAAAGCACATTTTTGTTCTGGGTTGAAGTACAATTCCCAATTTAGCAATTTCATAATTTAGTGGTTTCTGCTATATCAGAGCTATTTGAAATCTATCCCTAAAAGGGTATATAATATTGAAGGTGCACATAGGGTCATTCAGAATAACTTCACACACACGCTTCTGTGCATTTCCAAGTCTAATTCTGTCACTAAATCCATACCGGTGACCCAGCGCCTAAATACTAGGCCTCAAATTTAAATCCCTCTAAATCTCTCGTTACCCACCACTGTACTGTTGTTGCTGGGCAAGATATTTAGTGTCCGTCAAAGCACATTTTTTGTTCTGGGTTGAAGTACAATTCCCAATTTAGCAATTTCATAATTTAGTGGTTTCTGCTATATCAGAGCTATTTGAAATCTATCCCTAAAAGGGTATATAATATTGAAGGTGCACATAGGGTCATTCAGAATAACTTCACACACACGCTTCTGTGCATTTCCAAGTCTAATTCTGTCACTAAATCCATACCGGTGACCCAGCGCCTAAATACTAGGCCTCAAATTTAAATCCCTCTAAATCTCTCGTTACCCACCGCTGTACTGTTGTTGCTGGGCAAGATATTTAGTGTCCGTCAAAGCACATTTTTTGTTCTGGGTTGAAGTACAATTCCCAATTTAGCAATTTCATAATTTAGTGGTTTCTGCTATATCAGAGCTATTTGAAATCTATCCCTAAAAGGGTATATAATATTGAAGGTGCACATAGGGTCATTCAGAATAACTTCACACACACGCTTCTGTGCATTTCCAAGTCTAATTCTGTCACTAAATCCATACCGGTGACCCAGCGCCTAAATACTAGGCCTCAAATTTAAATCCCTCTAAATCTCTCGTTACCCACCGCTGTACTGTTGTTGCTGGGCAAGATATTTAGTGTCCGTCAAAGCACATTTTTTGTTCTGGGTTGAAGTACAATTCCCAATTTAGCAATTTCATAATTTAGTGGTTTCTGCTATATCAGAGCTATTTGAAATCTATCCCTAAAAGGGTATATAATATTGAAGGTGCACATAGGGTCATTCAGAATAACTTCACACACACCCGCTACTGTGTATTTCCAAGTCTAATTCTGTCACTAAATCCATACCGGTGACCCAGCGCCTAAATACTAGGCCTCAAATTTAATTCCCTCTAAATCTCTCGTTACCCACCGGTGTACTGTTGTTGCTGGGCAAGATATTTAGTGTCCGTCAAAGCACATTTTTTGTTCTGGGTTGAAGTACAATTCCCAATTTAGCAATTTCATAATTTAGTGGTTTCTGCTATATCAGAGCTATTTGAAATCTATCCCTAAAAGGGTATATAATATTGAAGGTGCACATAGGGTCATTCAGAATAACTTCACACACACGCTTCTGTGCATTTCCAAGTCTAATTCTGTCACTAAATCCATACCGGTGACCCAGCGCCTAAATACTAGGCCTCAAATTTAAATCCCTCTAAATCTCTCGTTACCCACCACTGTACTGTTGTTGCTGGGCAAGATATTTAGTGTCCGTCAAAGCACATTTTTTGTTCTGGGTTGAAGTACAATTCCCAATTTAGCAATTTCATAATTTAGTGGTTTCTGCTATATCAGAGCTATTTGAAATCTATCCCTAAAAGGGTATATAATATTGAAGGTGCACATAGGGTCATTCAGAATAACTTCACACACACGCTTCTGTGCATTTCCAAGTCTAATTCTGTCACTAAATCCATACCGGTGACCCAGCGCCTAAATACTAGGCCTCAAATTTAAATCCCTCTAAATCTCTCGTTACCCACCACTGTACTGTTGTTGCTGGGCAAGATATTTAGTGTCCGTCAAAGCACATTTTTTGTTCTGGGTTGAAGTACAATTCCCAATTTAGCAATTTCATAATTTAGTGGTTTCTGCTATATCAGAGCTATTTGAAATCTATCCCTAAAAGGGTATATAATATTGAAGGTGCACATAGGGTCATTCAGAATAACTTCACACACACGCTTCTGTGCATTTCCAAGTCTAATTCTGTCACTAAATCCATACCGGTGACCCAGCGCCTAAATACTAGGCCTCAAATTTAAATCCCTCTAAATCTCTCGTTACCCACCGCTGTACTGTTGTTGCTGGGCAAGATATTTAGTGTCCGTCAAAGCACATTTTTTGTTCTGGGTTGAAGTACAATTCCCAATTTAGCAATTTCATAATTTAGTGGTTTCTGCTATATCAGAGCTATTTGAAATCTATCCCTAAAAGGGTATATAATATTGAAGGTGCACATAGGGTCATTCAGAATAACTTCACACACACGCTTCTGTGCATTTCCAAGTCTAATTCTGTCACTAAATCCATACCGGTGACCCAGCGCCTAAATACTAGGCCTCAAATTTAAATCCCTCTAAATCTCTCGTTACCCACCGCTGTACTGTTGTTGCTGGGCAAGATATTTAGTGTCCGTCAAAGCACATTTTTTGTTCTGGGTTGAAGTACAATTCCCAATTTAGCAATTTCATAATTTAGTGGTTCCTGCTATATCAGAGCTATTTGAAATCTATCCCTAAAAGGGTATATAATATTGAAGGTGCACATTGGGTCATTCAGAATAACTTCACACACACCCGCTACTGTGTATTTCAAGTCTAATTCTGTCACTAAACCCATACCTGTCACCCAGCGCCTAAATACTAGGCCTCAAATTTAAATCCCTCTAAATCTCTCGTTACCCACCGCTGTACTGTTGTTGCTGGGCAAGATATTTAGTGTCCGTCAAAGCACATTTTTTGTTCTGGGTTGAAGTACAATTCCCAATTTAGCAATTTCATAATTTAGTGGTTTCTGCTATATCAGAGCTATTTGAAATCTATCCCTAAAAGGGTATATAATATTGAAGGTGCACATAGGGTCATTCAGAATAACTTCACACACACGCTTCTGTGCATTTCCAAGTCTAATTCTGTCACTAAATCCATACCGGTCACCCAGCGCCTAAATACTAGGCCTCAAATTTATATCCCGCTGAATTTGAATACAATACATTGGGCCAAATAATATATTTGTTGTTGTGGTGAACCATAACAATGAGAAAAACATCTAGTAAGGGACGCGGACGTGGACATGGTCGTGGTGGTGTTAGTGGACCCTCTGGTGCTGGGAGAGGACGTGGCCGTTCTGCCACATCCACACGTCCTAGTGTACCAACTACCTCAGGTCCCAGTAGCCGCCAGAATTTACAGCGATATATGGTGGGGCCCAATGCCGTTCTAAGGATGGTAAGGCCTGAGCAGGTACAGGCATTAGTCAATTGGGTGGCCGACAGTGGATCCAGCACGTTCACATTATCTCCCACCCAGTCTTCTGCAGAAAGCGCACAGATGGCGCCTGAAAACCAACCCCATCAGTCTGTCACATCACCCCCATGCATACCAGGGAAACTGTCTCAGCCTCAAGTTATGCAGCAGTCTCTTATGCTGTTTGAAGACTCCGCTGGCAGGGTTTCCCAAGGGCATCCACCTAGCCCTTCCCCAGCGGTGAAAGACATAGAATGCACTGACGCACAACCACTTATGTTTCCTGATGATGAGGACATGGGAATACCACCTCAGCATGTCTCTGATGATGACGAAACACAGGTGCCAACTGCTGCGTCTTTCTGCAGTGTGCAGACTGAACAGGAGGTCAGGGATCAAGACTGGGTGGAAGACGATGCAGGGGACGATGAGGTCCTAGACCCCACATGGAATGAAGGTCGTGCCACTGACTTTCACAGTTCGGAGGAAGAGGCAGTGGTGAGACCGAGCCAACAGCGTAGCAAAAGAGGGAGCAGTGGGCAAAAGCAGAACACCCGCCGCCAAGAGACTCCGCCTGCTACTGACCGCCGCCATCTGGGACCGAGCACCCCAAAGGCAGCTTCAAGGAGTTCCCTGGCATGGCACTTCTTCAAACAATGTGCTGACGACAAGACCCGAGTGGTTTGCACGCTGTGCCATCAGAGCCTGAAGCGAGGCATTAACGTTCTGAACCTGAGCACAACCTGCATGACCAGGCACCTGCATGCAAAGCATGAACTGCAGTGGAGTAAACACCTTAAAACCAAGGAAGTCACTCAGGCTCCCCCTGCTACCTCTTCTGCTGCTGCCGCCTCGGCCTATTCTGCTGCTGCCGCCTCGGCCTCTTCCTCCGCCTCTGGAGGAACGTTGGCACCTGCCGCCCAGCAAACAGGGGATGTACCACCAACACCACCACCACCACCTCCGTCACCAAGCGTCTCAACCATGTCACACGCCAGCGTTCAGCTCTCCATCTCACAAACATTTGATAGAAAGCGTAAATTCCCACCTAGCCACCCTCGATCCCTGGCCCTGAATGCCAGCATTTCTAAACTACTGGCCTATGAAATGCTGTCATTTAGGCTGGTGGACACAGACAGCTTCAAACAGCTCATGTCGCTTGCTGTCCCACAGTATGTTGTTCCCAGCCGGCACTACTTCTCCAAGAGAGCCGTGCCTTCCCTGCACAACCAAGTATCCCATAAAATCAAGTGTGCACTGCGCAACGCCATCTGTAGCAAGGTCCACCTAACCACAGATACGTGGACCAGTAAGCACGGCCAGGGACGCTATATCTCCCTAACTGCACACTGGGTAAATGTAGTGGCAGCTGGGCCCCAGGCGGAGAGCTGTTTGGCGCACGTCCTGCCGCCGCCAAGGATCGCAGGGCAACATTCTTTGCCTCCTGTTGCCACCTCCTCCTTCTCGGCTTCCTCCTCCTCTTCTTCCACCTGCTCATCCAGTCAGCCACACACCTTCACCACCAACTTCAGCACAGCCCGGGGTAAACGTCAGCAGGCCATTCTGAAACTCATATGTTTGGGGGACAGGCCCCACACCGCACAGGAGTTGTGGCGGGGTATTGAACAACAGACCGACGAGTGGTTGCTGCCGGTGAGCCTCAAGCCCGGCCTGGTGGTGTGTGATAATGGGCGAAATCTCGTTGCAGCTCTGGGACTAGCCAATTTGACGCACATCCCTTGCTTGGCGCATGTGCTGAATTTGGTGGTGCAGAAGTTCATTCACAACTACCCCGACATGTCAGAGCTGCTGCATAAAGTGCGGGCCGTCTGTTCGCGCTTCCGGCGTTCACATCCTGCCGCTGCTCGCCTGTCTGCGCTACAGCGTAACTTCGGCCTTCCCGCTCACCGCCTCATATGCGACGTGCCCACCAGGTGGAACTCCACCTTGCACATGCTGGACAGACTGTGCGAGCAGCAGCAGGCCATAGTGGAGTTTCAGCTGCAGCACGCACGGGTCAGTCGCACTACAGAACAGCACCACTTCACCACCAATGACTGGGCCTCCATGCGAGACCTGTGTGCCCTGTTGCGCTGTTTCGAGTACTCCACCAACATGGCCAGTGGCGATGACACCGTTATCAGCGTTACAATACCACTTCTATGTCTCCTTGAGAAAACACTTAGGGCGATGATGGAACAGGAGGTGGCCCAGGAGGAGGAGGAGGAGGATGAGGAAGAGGGGTCATTTTTAGCACTTTCAGGCCAGTCTCTTCGAAGTGACTCAGAGGGAGGTTTTTTGCAACAGCAGAGGCCAGGTACAAATGTGGCCAGCCAGGGCCCACTACTGGAGGACGAGGAGGACGAGGATGAGGAGGAGGTGGAGGAGGATGAGGATGAAGCATGGTCACAGCGGGGTGGCACCCAACGCAGCTCGGGTCCATCACTGGTGCGTGGCTGGGGGGAAAGGCAGGACGATGACGATACGCCTCCCACAGAGGACAGCTTGTCCTTACCCCTGGGCAGCCTGGCACACATGAGCGACTACATGCTGCAGTGCCTGCGCAACGACAGCAGAGTTGCCCACATTTTAACCTGTGCGGACTACTGGGTTGCCACCCTGCTGGATCCACGCTACAAAGACAATGTGCCCACCTTACTTCCTGCACTGGAGCGTGATAGGAAGATGCGCGAGTACAAGCGCACGTTGGTAGACGCGCTACTGAGAGCATTCCCAAATGTCACAGGGGAACAAGTGGAAGCCCAAGGCCAAGGCAGAGGAGGAGCAAGAGGTCGCCAAGGCAGCTGTGTCACGGCCAGCTCCTCTGAGGGCAGGGTTAGCATGGCAGAGATGTGGAAAACTTTTGTCAACACGCCACAGCTAACTGCACCACCACCTGATACGCAACGTGTTAGCAGGAGGCAACATTTCACTAACATGGTGGAACAGTACGTGTGCACACCCCTCCACGTACTGACTGATGGTTCGGCCCCATTCAACTTCTGGGTCTCTAAATTGTCCACGTGGCCAGAGCTAGCCTTTTATGCCTTGGAGGTGCTGGCCTGCCCGGCAGCCAGCGTTTTGTCTGAACGTGTATTCAGCACGGCAGGGGGCGTCATTACAGACAAACGCAGCCGCCTGTCTACAGCCAATGTTGACAAGCTGACGTTCATAAAAATGAACCAGGCATGGATCCCACAGGACCTGTCCGTCCCTTGTCCAGATTAGACATTAACTACCTCCCCATAACCATATATTATTGGACTCCAGGGCACTTCCTCATTCAATCCTATTTTTATTTTCATTTTACCATTATATTGCGATGCTACCCAAAGTTGAATGAACCTCTCCTCTGCCTGTGTGCTAGGCCTAAATATATGCCAATGGACTGTTGCAGTGGTGGCTGACATGAAGCCTGATTCTCTGCTATGACATGCAGACTAATTCTCTGCTGACATGAAGCCAGATTGTCTGTTACGGGACCTCTCTCCTCTGCCTGGGTGCTGGGCCTAAATTTATGACCATGGACTGTTGCAGTGGTGGCTGACGTGAAGCCTGATTCTCTGCTATGACATGCAGACTGATTCTCTGCTGACATGAAGCCAGATCGTCTGTTACGGGACCTCTCTGCTCTGCCTGTGTGCTAGGCCTAAATATATGCCAATGGACTGTTGCAGTGGTGGGTGACGTGAAGCCTCATTCTCTGCTATGACATGCAGACTGATTCTCTGCTGACATGAAGCCAGATTGTCTGTTACGGGACCTCTCTGCTCTGCCTGTGTGCTAGGCCTAAATATATGCCAATGGACTGTTGCAGTGGTGGGTGACGTGAAGCCTCATTCTCTGCTATGACATGCAGACTGATTCTCTGCTGACATGAAGCCAGATCCTCTGTTACGGGAGCTCTCTCCTCTGCCTGGGTGCTGGGCCTAAATTTATGACAATTGACTGTTGCAGTGGTGGGTGACGTGAAGCCTGATTCTCTGCTATGATATGAAGACTGATTCTCTGCTGACATGAAGCCAGATTGTCTGTTACGGGACCTTTCTCCTCTGCCTGGGTTCTGGGCCTAAATTTATGAAAATTGACTCTTACAGTGGTGGGTGACGTGAAGCCTGATTCTAGGCTATGATATGAAGACTGATTCTCTGCTGACATGAAGCCAGATTGTCTGTTACGGGACCTTTCTCCTCTGCCTGGGTTCTGGGCCTAAATTTATGAAAATTGACTCTTACAGTGGTGGGTGACGTGAAGCCTGATTCTCTGCTATGATATGAAGACTGATTCTCTGCTGACATGAAGCCAGATTCTCTGTTACGGGACCTCTCTCCTCTGCCTGGGTGCTGGGCCTAAATTTATGACAATGGACTGTTGCAGTGGTGGCTGACGTGAAGCCTGATTCTCTGCTATGACATGCAGACTGATTCTCTGCTGTCATGAAGCCAGATTGTCTGTTACGGGACCTCTCTGCTCTGCCTGTGTGCTAGGCCTAAATATATGCCAATGGACTGTTGCAGTGGTGGCTGACGTGAAGCCTCATTCTCTGCTATGACATGCAGACTAATTCTCTGCTGACATGAAGACAGATTCTCTGTTACGGGACCTCCCTCCTCTGCCTGGGTGCTGGGCCTAAATATATGCCAATGGACTGTTGCAGTGGTGGCTGACGTGAAGCCTCATTCTCTGCTATGACATGCAGACTGATTCTCTGCTGACATGAAGCCAGATTCTCTGTTACGGGACCTCTCTCCTCTGCCTGTGTGTGTGCTGGGCCTAAATATATGCCAATGGACTGTTGCAGTGGTGGCTGACGTGAAGCCTCATTCTCTGCTATGACATGCAGACTGATTCTCTGCTGACATGAAGCCAGATTCTCTGTTACGGGACCTCTCTCCTCTGCCTGTGTGTGTGCTGGGCCTAAATATATGCCAATGGACTGTTGCAGTGGTGGCTGACGTGAAGCCTCATTCTCTGCTATGACATGCAGACTAATTCTCTGCTGACATGAAGACAGATTCTCTGTTACGGGACCTCCCTCCTCTGCCTGGGTGCTGGGCCTAAATATATGCCAATGGACTGTTGCAGTGGTGGCTGACGTGAAGCCTCATTCTCTGCTATGACATGCAGACTAATTCTCTGCTGACATGAAGACAGATTCTCTGTTACGGGACCTCTCTCCTCTGCCTGGGTGCCGGGGCCTAAATATCTGAGAATGGACTGTTCCAGTGGTGGGTGACGGGAAGCCAGATTCTCTGCTATGGAACCTCTCTCCAATTGATTTTGGTTAATTTTTATTTATTTAATTTTTATTTTAATTCATTTCCCTATCCACATTTGTTTGCAGGGGATTTACCTACATGTTGCTGCCTTTTGCAGCCCTCTAGCTCTTTCCTGGGCTGTTTTACAGCCTTTTTAGTGCCGAAAAGTTCGGGTCCCCATTGACTTCAATGGGGTTCGGGTTCGGGACGAAGTTCGGATCGGGTTCGGATCCCGAACCCGAACATTTCCGGGATGTTCGGCCGAACTTCTCGAACCCGAACATCCAGGTGTTCGCTCAACTCTATTCCTGTGTTAATAGTTCAGCATTGATTGAGAGTAAGAAAGCCCATACAGCTTCAAAGGCTGTCCTAATCATTCAGCCAACAGCTATCTTTCCTGACTGAGGAGAGAGGAAGAAGCCACTGCCAGACACTTCTGGTGCTGGCATATCTGAAATTTAACATACCCGATCCATCTCACCCCCAACATCTGTCGGGTGAGAGTCAAGAGTCGGCTCACACTAGTCTAATGTGAACGGGGGGTCATAAGTTAAGAACTTTAAGAGGACACTGATCCCTGTGTTTTGGGGACATTTACCCTTCATTAGTTCAGCAACGCAATATTGCCTTGTTGATCTGGTAAAGAGGAAGTAGCCCAAAAATGCTTGATCTTTAGAAATTATTTAAATAATAGAAGTCTAAACATAATCAACCACAAGTCTCCTTTTTGGTGTTACAGCATGGTTACAGGTAATATTTTGATACTTTCGTAATTCAGATAAATATAGGACACAGTGTTAAGCTACATTTAGATGTTGCGAGGAACAGCCAATTGTCAGGAAGGAGGGGTTCCTTCTTAATAATTGACTGCTCGTTAAGTGGAGGTGAAGCCCTGCATTTACTGTACATGCAGTGAGCACCTTCACAGTATAAGGACAGGCAATGGCTAATGCTATTGTTGGTACCCATACAAAATCATTGTTCCTGGGCAGCAGAGTGCTGTTTAGACAGCACAATCTGCTGCCTGGGAATGATGATTGAGGTGTCTGCACCCCAGATCATTTCACCCAATGAAAGAGACTTTCGCTTGGTTAATCTGGTGATATGCCGCACTTTTACACAAGCTGATTATTGAAAAGGGAACAAGTGTTTGAAGGGAAAACACTTTCCAGATTTATGGCCCAAATAGTGGACCTTGTAAATGTAGCTTTAGAGAGAGTGGTCAATCACTAGTAATAGTGCAGAGGGGATGTCAGAGGGTGAGGTATATAATGGCATACAGATGGTGCCGAAAGACAAATCTCCTGGTAGTTTGTTGAATTGGGGATATTTATGGAAAGTTAAGAGGAGAGGACCTAGGACTCTAAACAGAATTTGTCTCCAGTGACCTTCCAATCCAACTGTTTGCATAGACACATAGGGGGAGATTTATCAAACAGGTGTAAAGTAGAACTGGCTTAGTTGCCCATAACAACCAATCAGATTCCACCTTTCATTTTGACAGTTCCTTTAAAAAATAAAAGGTGGAATCTGATTGGTTGCTATGGGCAACTAAACCAGTTCTACTTTACACCAGTTTGATAAATCTCTCCCATAGTTGTGGTTCACCGGATTAAAACGCTGTTTCGCTTTTGTTGATCTAAGGCTCCGTTCCCGAGTTATGATACTTTTCCTTAATCTGCAAATTAGGCTTATGGTGCTACGAGAGTGTCACCATTGCTCTTGTTGTACCCTAGCTCCTCTAATTTCTATGGCCAGACCATCCCTCGCTGCTTTGCCACTTCCTGGAACTGTCAATGAAAGCAGCAAGGAAGGTGCCGGTCACAGAGAAGAGCTGAGCTTGTGTGCAACAAGAACAATGGTGACACTCTCATTACCCTAAAGGCCTACATAGTAACACAAATTAGCATAACTTGGGAACGGTGGTTCAGATCAACAAGAGTGAAACAGCATTTTAATCGGGTGAACCACAGCTATGTGTCAATGCAAACAGTTTAATAGGGAGGTCGCTTGGTGACAGATTTATTTAAAGGCCAATAGAGTTAAGCATGCTGAGGAGGAATTTGTGGTCTACAGTGCCAAATGATGCAGAAGCTGCTATCAGATTCGGATAGCAGGAGATCCTTAGACACTTTAGTAACATCAGTTTCTGTAGAGTGTGGAGACCAGATTGTAAAGAGTTGAGAAAAGTTATCAGACAGTGGATTATAGGAAAAGATATCTTGCAAGTGAGCAGCAATGAGTCAATGAAAAAGTAGTAACATCTAAAGATACAAGCTCATGTCATGTTAAATCCCATAGAGTCCTTCTTTAGTAAAATAAATAAATATTACATTAAGAAATGTCTATATATATATAAGGAACCCTGAAAGAGAAATGCCCAAAATTCGGTCTACAAGTTGAGTCAAACTAATAAGGGCTGGTGTGTGGTTTACAATGTGTCCCCGCAATGAGAACACACAGTAGGTTCAGGAAACTTGTTTTTATTTTTAGAAAAGATATCAAGGCAGGTTGACCTGGTTACAGCTGAAAGTAACAAGACTCTGGAGTAGTTGAGGCATTTCAAAATTGGACTTCCTGATCAATGGTAGCCCACTGGGGATTGGTGACATGTAGCTTGGGCCCCTAGGTAGTTCTATTGACTGGTAGTTGCTCTCATTCCTCCAGAGACTTAACTATGAAGATCAAAAGTGTGGGTACCACCATCATCCAAGGTGCCAAAACTGACACCACTGCAGGAAACATTAGAATCTGGAGGACTACAAATGTATATGCCTGAATGACAGGAAAAAGGAGGAGCAGGAGCTTGGGAACTACCAGGAGCTGGAAGACGACTAGTGTGCATGGCAGTAACACAGGAATCATGATGAGCTGAGGGGCTACTAAGGCTACTTTCACACTAGCGTTTTGGTTTTCCGTTTGTGAGCTCTGTTCAGGGCTCTCAAAAGCGGTCCAAAACGGATCAGTTTTGCCCTAATTCATTCTGAATGGAAAAGGATCCGCTCAGAATGCATCAGTAACCTGTCACCATTCTGCATCAGTAACCTGTCACCAAAAGGATGCCTGCAGTGTTTTGCTGTCCGCCTGACAAAGCAGAGCCAAACGGATCCATCCTGGCACACAAGGTAAGTCAATGGGGAAGGAATAGTTTTCTCTGACACAATCTGGCACAAAAGAAAACGGATCCGTCCCCCATTGACTTTCAATGGTGTTCAAGACGGATCCGTCATGGCTATAGAAGACATAATACAACCGGATACGTTCATGACAGATGCATGCGGTTGTATTATTGTAACGGAAGCCTTTTTGCAGATCCATGATGGTTCCGCAAAAAAAAAAAAAAACTAGCCTAACATGGAAAATGAGAGGATAGAAAAGACCACAAGAACCACTAGGAGCTGGAGGGCTACCTCTGTGGACGGCTGGAACGAAGGCACTACCATGAACTGTAGAGTTAGCACTGTGGATGGCGGGAGGACAGGAACCAACTAAGGCTGGATGGTTTCCACTTGGTATGTCCGGATTGGAGAGGTACCATAGCAAATGGTAGAATCATACAAACCACATATGGCTTGAGGGCCACCAGCATGTATAGCAGGTGCCAAGCAACCACCAATCAGTGACAGTCAGTTTGCAGTGTTCGCCAGCGAACACATGCGGGCTGCCATCTTTAGTAAGGTAGACTCACCCGTCCGGCGATGCACAGGTAAGCCCTTACCTTTGCCTCTGCCTGGGGTCGGTCTGAAATCAAATGCCGTTAGCGGGAGTAGGCAGTTCCGAGAACAGCCCAATGAAGGCTCCCGGCGGCTGTTCTCCAAACTGCCTGCTCCCGGTGACTGCATTTGATTTCAGACGGCTTCCGGCACAGGTAAGGGCTAACCTGTGCATCGCCAGACGGGTGAGTCTACCTTGCTAAAGATGGCAGCCAGCATGTGTTCGCTGGCGAACACTGCAAACTGACCATCACTGCCCCCAATAACTAAACAGGGGTTTATAGATTACCACTAAAGGAGCACCAAAACCACTAGAGATAGAAGGGCTGCCACCGTGGAAGGATGTACTGGGACCACCACAGAAACTCATGCTACAGCTGTACCTTCAATGAAAAGGTAATTGTTAGGAATTTATAAAGAATTTAAATATTTTACTATAATTTCATGTTAACTGTTTATTGGTAAATGTTTTAATTATTAATTAAATTGATTTAATATTCTCCATCCGAGATCCCCACTGAACCCATACTATTTCAGCAAGTTGCCGCTCAAATGAGTCCCAAGCACTCGAGCCAGCTGTTCTATGGCATAAATCATATTTATATTTAAATAAATAGTTTCAAATACAAAAAAAATATTGTTTGAATTTACTCAAATTACATCAGAATGGAGAGAGCGAAAACAAATAATTTCAATATTTATGATGAATATTACAGTAACCATTCTGATATGTGGTGAATAAAACTGTGGAGGAGGAAATATTCAAATATATGTCATTAAAAATAGAGTCAAGCTGGTGTTTTAGTACTTTGAGAACGGGAAACATCTTGTATTTTTTCAAAGAATGGTTTACAGGGGTGTTAGAACTGATTTGTGCTTACATCTCCTCGGGGACAAGCTTTGATTTCCACCATTCTTTCTTGATTGCGCAGTAGGTTGCTGAATGCGAACTTGCAGAATTCCCCTTTTTTCTTTTTTAATAATAGTAAAAAAAATAAAAAAAGAAAGAGAAAAGAGAATGGCAGCACATAGAAATGCACCGTGTGTGCCGTTTCCCATGGAATTTTATCTCTGCCCGGAATACAGATCACATCACGGAATTAGTCATTTAAAGCATCATTTCTTTTTCACAGATTTGTGGCTAATCTTTATGCAAAAGACATCCTAAGAGTGGCATAAGGGCAATAAAAATAGCACAGAGAAAGCAGTAGTGTTGTAATTGCTAAACATATGGCTCGCAGCCATGGACGGGGGGCAGACGAGGTATTAACCGGGGACGGTTCAAAGCTTCAAAGCCTTAGTAATGAGGAATAGAAACATGTTTTCTTTGTTCTATTCTTTTTAAATCCCAAGGAATAAATGTTAGACAATAAGAAAACCTGAAATAAGCTGTCGAATATATGACAAGAATCTAATTATAATATCTCAAATGTGTTACTTTGGAATCAAATTTTTAAACCTAAAGTGAACATCTCGTTTTTAGCATCATGTCCAACATTCTGTTTATTCATTACAGCGGTCAGAGCTCCATCTTTAATAGTCAGACCTTCAAATCCCCTGTGTATACTGTAGGAAGGTGCAAGCGGCCGTCATTGATGGAAGGTGTGTGTCACCGAGGTACCTGGCCTCGGTGAGGAAAGAGCCGATAGTTTTATATGTCAGCGGCAGCTAGTGCTGACTGACACTGTTTTGTTGTTAGTATGGCTGTAAAGCCGATTCGGGCCGGCTCTTGCTGGGAGTAGCCAAAGTGCTGGGTGGGTGGCTTCTCCCCACGCTCCAGGCCGGGTCTTTTTTGGCCTATATAAAACCCAGCCAGCAGTCTCATCTGGGTGTGGTTTTTCCTCCATCTGACAGAGAAGCTGGGGAGTCTCTGTGTTTTGGGATTTGTGAACTTGTGCCGTGCTAAAGGGCTGAGAGCCGCATGCCGGGAAACAGGCCCTTAAAGCCTGCTGTGGACTGCGGGTGGAAAACTGCTAACCAGGTGAAGATTTTGTTCTATGGACATTGCATGGTGTGAACAAACACCAAGACTGTGAACGGTCATTTTGTTTTTCCTTATGTGTGAATAAACACCAAACTGTTTAAGTTAAAGACTTTGTGATTGCCTCTATACTAAATCCGCTAGCCTGTCTACCAGAGCAAAACTCCACAATACTTATAATAAAATGAGAACATTCAGACTCCCCCCATCCACCATTAAGGGGAGCTAAGAAGACTACTACATAAACGGTTTCTCACGTCAGTAAGTGTTATCATGTAGAGAAAGTTAATACAAGCCACTTAGGGTACTTTCACACTTTCGTTTTTCTTTTCCGGCCTAGAGTTCCGTCACAGGGGCTCTATACCGGAAAATAACTGATCAGGCATATCCCCATGCATTCTGAATGGAGCGTAATCCGTTCAGTTTGCATCAGGATGTCTTCACTTCTGTCGTTTTGACTGATCAGGCAAAAGATAAAACCGTAGCATGCTACGGTTATATCTCCGGCGAAAAAAATGAAGACTTGCCTTGCATTTTTTCCCATAGGAATGTATTAGTGCATTCAGAATCCCGGAATTCTGGATCCGTCCTGCCGGTCTGCGCATGCGCAGACTGAAAAAAAGGTGAAAAAAATAAATGCCGGATCCGTTTTGCCGGATGACACCGGAAAGACGGATCCGGCATTTCAATGCATTTTTTCGACTGATCAGGCATTTTTAAGACTGATAAGGATCCTGATCAGTCATAGGCTACTTTCACATTAGCGTTTTTCTTTTCCGGCATAGAGTTCCGTCACAGGGGCTCTATACCGGAAAAGAACTGTTCGGGCATATCCCCAGGCATTCTGAATGGAGAGTAATCCGTTCAGGATGCATCAAGATCTCTTCAGTTAAGTCATCTTGACTGATCAGGCAAAAGACAAAACCGTAGCATGCTACGGTTTTATCTCCGGCGAAAAAAACTAAAGACTTGCCTGAATGCCGGATCCGGCATTTTTTTCCATAGGAACGTATTAGTGCCAGATCCGTCCTTCCGGTCTGCGCATGCGCAGACTTTTAAAAATTAGAAAAAAATAAATACTGGCTCCGTTTTGCCTGATGACACCAGAAAAACGGATCCGGTATTGCAATGCATTTTTCTGCCTGATCAGGCATTTTTCAGACTGATCAGGATCCTGATCAGTCTGAAAAATGCCTGATCAGTCTTAAAAAATGACATGCGTTTGCATACAGTTTGCCTGATCAGGCAGGCAGTTCAGGCAACGGAACTGCCTGCCGGAATCAAACAACGCAAGTGTGAAAGTACCCTTACTAATGCCATCAGTTGGCATACATTTTGCCTGATCCGGCAGACAGTTCCAGCGACGGAACTGCTTGCCGGATCTCTCTGCCGCAAGTGTGAAAGTACCCTTACTAATATGTTTATATTATCCATTTTGCCTCCTTTGCTGGCTGGATTCATTTTTCCATCACATTATACACTGCTCGTTTCCATGGTTACAGACCACGCTGCTATCCATCAGTGGTGGTCGTGCTTGCACAATATAGGAAAAAGAACTAGCCTATGTGCACTCCCATGGTCCCAGCCAACAGAGTGGCTGACACTTTGTCTTATAGTGTGCAAGCATGACCACCACTGATGGATAGCAGCGTTGTCTGGAAACGAGCAGTGTATAATGTGATGGAAAAATGAATCAAGCTAGCAAAGGAAACAATATAGGTGATCACAATACATTAGTAAATGCCTTGTATTGCCTTTCTCTACATGATAAATGCCACTTACTGAAGTGAGACGACCTCTTTAATAAGCGGCATGTAGAAAAGTTATACAGCATGCATGATGCTATTCTGTGTGGCCCTAAGGATCTCTAGCGCCCTAATTTTTGGGACTCCTCTCTCATCAGTACTCCAGAGAGGAATAGATAGTTGTGCTGGTGCCTCTCTCCATTCCAGAAGAAGTGACAGAAGCCTCCAGACTCCAACAGTTGTGAAACTACAACTCCTAGGTTGCTCCATTCACTTCTATAGGAGTTCCAAGAACAGTAGTGATGAGGGGCATAGGCAATATTAGAATTTGCTATATTTTGCGAATTTTTGGCCAAATATTCTCCATAAATTCGCAAATTCGAGAATTTGTGATCTCCAGTCAATGTTTACTTGATTGTGAAAATCAGCAATGCAATAAATTTGTGATTAGACTATTCAACACTATTTGCAAATTGAGCAAGTGTGCATGCTGGGTGTTGCAGTTTAACAACAGCGGGAGTGCTGCTAGTTGCTGACCCGTTGCCGTAGGTGGCAAGGAAATTTTAGTAGCAAACATATTTGATGCTTTTTCTATCAGATGGTGTTTCATTGGTACCTGGCAGACACTTATTGTGGCCACCACTGATCCAGAGAATGAAGAAGCACTTCTCCTTTAATGTTTAATGGTGCAGCAGTTCTTGGGAGCCACAGTTCCATTGCAGAGGTAAAACAGTGAAGGGAATGCAGTGCTACATCAAAAATATGTCTCCTTCATTCTCAAGGTCAGAAGGCGTCCCAGAAGTTGGATGTTTAACAGTCCTAAATTAATTAAATAACACCCCTTTTTACTTAATTTTAGCTTCACACAGCTACTAATAAAACTCTGACTGCTTGCAGCCACCTCTAGGGGGAGCTCAGTACACATGGATTTACGCAGTTACTAATAATCTCAACAGAAGCTCCTCCTAGTGGCGAATCAGAAAAATACTACTGTGTTTCAGGAAGTAGGAGAAGCAATTCAGTGCCAGATACACGTAGATGGGAAAATGTAGCATCCATTAGATCCCATTGATGCCATATTAAAGAGATTATACTGTATATATTACTGTATATATTAACTAGTAATATGATTCACTTTCCTGATACTCACTGACGGGTTTCATCTACATTTCATCAAATTTTAACCATGATACAAATATTTCCATGAGAGAACAAATATGCAGCAAAGCAAGACATAGCACGAAGACATATATTGTCCCAGCTCGGGCTTCCTGACACTTTTTATCTCTTTTTATCTCTATATTTGTGCACAGGTTCCCATAGATCTTGTCACCCAATATTGTTAAACTTTTTCTGTTCGTCGTTTATATTCCTGAAAAGTTGTGAATCAATAAATATGTGTAAGATTTACGAGTTTCAAGTCATTTCATTGGTTGCAAGTCATCCTGAGCGTGAGCCCATGAATTTAATTTACAAACCGCTTGGCCAGACTATCAAAATCAGACATTTGATGTAATAAATTGCGAGCATCGGGGGCCGTTATGGTCTTCGTAAAGTTCTAGCTGTTAGAAAGTTGCTCTTAAATATACTTCAGAGCTAGATAGTGATTCCGAGGCAGCAGGAAAAAAATATTCATTTACATTATCGTCAAATTTGCTTAATGCACATTTTATTCCTTCATAAAGATTGTTTACTATTATGTTTTGTGCTCTTCAGCATCTGCATATCTCGGGGGGCAAGAAAGCAGAGGTACCAAAACCATGCATTAGAAAATGCTGAAATTTTGGAAAGTAAATGATACTTTTTTATGGCTCGACACCTTTGGTGGCTATGTTACATACATTGTCGAAAGTCACATTATTATGATCACCATATAATATCCAAAGTAATCACCATGTTTAACACAGATAACAACTAGATGAGATGGGATTGAATTAACATGGTCCTGGTAGGTTGTCACAGGTATCAGGATCCATGCTAACTGCAGTGCATTCCAGAGCTTTTTGTGTGGGGGATGATCCATAGAGAGAAAAAGATGATTGAGGTGGTCCCAAAGATGCTCAATTGGGTTCAAGTCTTAGGAATTAGGGGGTGTGGGGTTTCTCTCTGGTAGACAGGACAAGCGGACGCAGTATAGAGGCAAAGACCAGTTTGTAACTCAAAAACTTCCCAAACTCAGGCCCCCAGCCTAGCACACGGCTCAGATCCTAATCCAGCGAATGCCAGAGCTCCTCTGTCAGAGAGAGAGTTAATTTCCACCAGTTGACACTGCTGGCTGAGTTTTTTATATAGGTGTCAGGAAGCAGGGGGTGTTACCCCTACTCTGGGACCACGGGCACGGCGCAGGGCACGGGTTCCCCTTCAGCTTGGTAGAACACCTGGTGCCCGAGGTGCGGGTGCACGGCATGTGCGCAGTACACAGGCTGCTCGCACATTTCCGGGTGCATAGAGTTCCTGCATTATCCGGCTGTCAGGTGTGAGTCTTGCTGAGGGAGATTCCCAGTACACACCTTCCACCTTCCTCGCCTGCCATTGGTTCCTGGGGAGGGTGGTTCCTACCTTCCCTGGCTATAAAGACCTGGCCTGAGCTCTGGTTCATTGCTGAGTTATTCCACCTTATGGTGAACACCTAGCCTCCCTGCAGATCCTTCTATTGCCTGTTGTTTCTTTGTATCCTTCCTGGCTACTGACCCCTGGACTGTCTTCCGCCTTGAACCTTCGCCGCCTGCCTCGACCCGGATTGGACATTGACTACCCCTCTTGGATTATCCCTAAACTTGTACCGCATTCTGGGCTGTCAGCTGCTTACTGCCAGTGGGTTCCTCATCCCACTACTGGCTCCCTGGGAGGTTCTGACAGAATAACTCAGCCTTCACCATGGAACCCGCAAAAGCAGTGGATCCCATGACGGCCATGACCCAGCAACTTAACCTCATGACGCAGGCCTTCCAGGAGATGCAAGCGAGTCATGAGCACCTGCTGCAGAGGGTTGCCACACAGGAGCAGCGCATCGCAGAGCGCACCGCGCTACCACCCTCGCCTCCCCCTACGCCGGCGCGCACCCTGGAAGTGGTCTCTAGCGAGCCGTCAGTCAGCCTCCCTGAGCGGTTTTCAGGAGATCGGAGGAAGTACCGCTCCTTCATCATCTCCTGCGAGCTGTTGTTTTCCCTGAAGCCACGTACATATGCCACGGACTTCGTCAAGGTACGCACGGCAATTTCCCTGCTCTCAGGGCCTCCCCAGACCTGGGCGCACCAACTCCTACTAGCCGATGACCCAGTGCTGGCATCTTGGAAGTCCTTTGCCGCAGCTATGCAAAGACTTTATGATGACCCCCTGCGTTCTTCAACCGCCAGGGGTACCTTGCGCACCCTCCGCCAGGGCAGACGTCCAGTGGAGGATTACATCATGGAATTCCGTGAGGTAGCCCCGGATACGGGCTTGAACGAGGTGGCCTTGATTGACCAGTTCCGCATCGGTTTGTCCGAGCAGCTCAAGGATGAGCTCGCCCGCATTGGGGTGTCGGGCTCCTTGGGGGGCCTGATGGACTCAGTAACTCACCTGGATCGCCGCTTCCGGGAAAGACGACAGGAGCGACAACAGACCCCGCCTCTAACGGAGCGCCGGTCGGAACCCTTAAGGCTTCCTGTTCCTGTGGTAGCAGACGGTAACCAGGAGGAGCCGATGCAGATCGGGGCTGTTCGGGGTCCCCTGTCCACGGTGGAGAGAACCAGGAGAAGAACCTTGCATCTGTGTTTATACTGCGCAAAACCAGGCCATTTCCTGAAGGACTGTCCCATCAAACCTCCCGAAGGTAGGCCGGAGACACCCACGGTATGCATTAACCTACCTATGTATAACAACTCGTCTCATCTCACCATCCCTGTTTCCCTGCAGCTGGACAACAACAATATTGATCTCTCTGCCATCATTGATTCGGGCGCAAGCAGCTGTTTTATGGACAAGGATCTGGCTTCCCAACTAGGCATCCCGTTGCGCCCTAAGAAGAACCCATCCCAGCTGCATCTGGTGGATGGCAGCACCCTAAAGACAGGACCTATCGCCATGGAATCACATCCCTTGTTCCTCCGCATCGGCCTTTACCATTCCGAGAAGATCGTGTGGGACATCGTGCCTTCCCCCTTGTTTCCAGTCATTTTAGGCATCCCCTGGCTTAGGAGACACAACCCCACGATTAACTGGACCTCTGGCTCCATCACCTTCACGCCCCCCTCCGGTTCTCCTGTTCACGCGTCTCCGGCTCCAAGCCCTCCTACGGTTCTGGGCACCGTTGAACACAGACTACCCGACAAATATCGGGACTATGCAGACGTTTTTGAAAAAAAAGGAGCAGACGCCTTGCCACCACACAGGCCTTATGATTGCCCCATTGACCTCCTCCCTGGAGCCCCACTGCCGTACGGGCGCTTGTACAATCTGTCCGAACCCGAGACCAGGGCCCTGAAGGACTACATAGAGGAGAGCCTAGCTAAGGGGTTCATCCGTCCCTCGACCTCTCCAGTTGGGGCCGGCATCTTCTTTGTAGGGAAAAAAGATGGGGGTCTCCGGCCCTGTGTCGATTACCGGGCCCTGAACGACATCACCAAGAAGAACCGGTACCCACTCCCTCTCATTCCCGACTTGCTGGACAGAGTCAAGGATGCCCGTTTCTTCACCAAGATCGACCTCCGTGGGGCCTACAATCTGATTCGTGTCAGGGAGGGGGATGAGTGGAAGACAGCATTCCGCTCACGGTTTGGGCACTACGAGTACCTTGTCATGCCCTTCGGGCTCTGTAACGCCCCTGCCACATTTCAGTGCTTCATCAATGACGTCTTCCGTGACCTGTTGGATACCCATGTTGTGGTATATCTGGACGATATCCTTGTCTTCTCCAGATCACTGCCACAACACGAACGGCTTGTCAAATCGGTGCTCCAGCGTCTGCGGACCCACAGTCTCTATGGCAAGCTTGAAAAAAGCACCTTCGAAGTCTCGTCCATTGAATTCCTGGGCTACATCCTATCCCCAGGTCGAGTGGAGATGGACCCCAGGAAGATCCAGGCCGTCCAGAATTGGCCTGTCCCCCGCAATCGGCGGATGGTGCAGCAGTTCATTGGTTTTGCCAATTTTTACCGCCGATTCATTCGGAACTTTTCAGCGATCTGCGCTCCCATCACTGCTCTGACCAGGAGCAACACCCTGTTTGAATGGACCCCGAAGGTCCAACAGGCATTCCAGCACCTTAAGAGGCTGTTCACACAGGCACCTATACTGGTACAGCCGGACGCCTCTTGCCCGTTTTTTCTGGAGACCGACGCCTCTGAGGGGGCTATCGGGGCTGTTCTCTCCCAGGTCCAAGGGGAGAAGCAGCTTCTCCATCCCGTTGCCTTTTATTCCCGCAAACTCACCGGGGCCGAACGCAACTATGATGTGGGTGAGAGGGAGCTGCTCGCCATCAAGGACGCCCTGGAGGAATGGAGACATTTGCTGGAAGGAGCCGAAAACCCTGTGGTGGTGTACACCGACCATCGCAACCTCGAATATCTCCGCAGTGCCAAGCGACTGCGTCCTCGACAAGCCAGGTGGGCTCTCTTTTTCTCCCGTTTTCGCCTCCAGATTACCTATCGACCGGGATCCAAGAACGGTAAGGCTGATGCCTTGTCCCGTATGTGCTCCTCCGAGGCCGATCCTGCACCTCCGGAACCGATCCTGCCAGCCGCATACTTTCTGGCCACCCAACACTCCTTGATCGAGAGGATCCGACGGGCCAGCATGCCAGCTCCAGAGGAGGCAGCCCATCTGCCAATGAAGCAGGGGCTTTGTTACCACCAACAGTGGATCTACGTCCCAGTCTCCCAGCGACTGCCTGTACTACAGCATCACCATGACCACCCCACAGCAGGCCACCGAGGTAGGCGCAACACCACGGAATGCATCCTACGTCAGTTTTGGTGGCCCTCTTTGGCAGCCGACGTACGCTCCTTCATAGAGTCTTGTTCCGTGTGTGCACTCTACAAACGTCCCACCTCAAAACCTGTTGGGTTATTACAGCCTCTGCCAGTACCAACCCTTCCATGGCGCAACATAGCCATGGATTTCATTGTGGACTTACCGCCTTCACAAGCCTGTACCACCATCATGGTGGTGGTGGACAGATGTACCAAGATGTCCCACTTCATTCCGACCTCCGGTCTCCCGACGGCCCAAAAAACCTCAGAGTTGTTCCTCCAACACGTGTTCCGGTTGCACGGGCTCCCTGATTCCATCGTCTCAGACCGGGGCTCACAATTCACCTCACGCTTTTGGACCCAGTTTTGCCGTAGCCTTCATATCACTCGCAGCCTGTCTTCTGCCTATCACCCCCAGTCCAATGGGCAGACCGAAAGGACCAACCAAACCCTCGAACAGTTCCTTCGCTGTTACACATCCCATCTACAAGACGACTGGGTGAGCCATCTCCCCTTCGCGGAATTTTCCTTCAACAATCAGCTTCATTCCTCCACCGGGCTCTCACCATTCTATGCCAACTATGGCTATCATCCCGCAACTCTCCCGGATCTCCCCCTTGATGTCCCAGTGCCTGAAGTGGCTCAACGGCTCCGGCTCCTACGAGAACTGAGGCGGACCCTAACGCAACAACTCCAGGCCGCTCAGCAGCGGCACAAGATGCAGGCAGACCGTAGACGCACAGAATTCCCCAGGTACAAAGACGGGGACAAGGTGTGGCTTTCCACACAGCACCTCAAGCTGTCCTGTCCCTCCCGAAAACTGGGACCCCGTTACCTTGGTCCCTTTGAGATCGTGAGTATGGTCAACAACGTTGCAGCCAAGCTCCAGTTGCCTACTTCCCTGGGAATCCACCCGGTATTCCACGTGTCCTTGTTGAAACCACACCGTGCCAACCCGTTCTCGGACCGGGCACCTGCTCCACCACCTCCCATCCAGGTGAATAACGATGATGAGTATGAAGTCCAGGAGATCCTGGACTCCCGCCGCCGGCGTGGGGTCCTGGAGTATCTCATCCACTGGAAGGGGTACGGTCCCGAGGAGCGTTCCTGGGAGCCCTTGGGGAATGTCCATGCGGCCGCCAAGGTGCGGGCGTTCCATCGGGCTCACCCCGAGAGGCCTTCCCAGGGTCGCGTCCGGAGGCCGCTCCTTGGTGGGGGGCTCTGTCAGGAAGCAGGGGGTGTTACCCCTACTCTGGGACCACGGGCACGGCGCAGGGCACGGGTTCCCCTTCAGCTTGCTAGAACACCTGGTGCCCGAGGTGCGGGTGCACGGCATGTGCGCAGTACACAGGCTGCTCGCACATTTCCGGGTGCATAGAGTTCCTGCATTATCCGGCTGTCAGGTGTGAGTCTTGCTGAGGGAGATTCCCAGTACACACCTTCCACCTTCCTCGCCTGCCATTGGTTCCTGGGGAGGGTGGTTCCTACCTTCCCTGGCTATAAAGACCTGGCCTGAGCTCTGGTTCATTGCTGAGTTATTCCACCTTATGGTGAACACCTAGCCTCCCTGCAGATCCTTCTATTGCCTGTTGTTTCTTTGTATCCTTCCTGGCTACTGACCCCTGGACTGTCTTCCGCCTTGAACCTTCGCCGCCTGCCTCGACCCGGATTGGACATTGACTACCCCTCTTGGATTATCCCTAAACTTGTACCGCATTCTGGGCTGTCAGCTGCTTACTGCCAGTGGGTTCCTCATCCCACTACTGGCTCCCTGGGAGGTTCTGACAATAGGCCATTTAAGACCCAGCCTGGAACGTGGGGAGTAGTCACCCACCCAACACTTTGACTACTCCCAGTAAGAGCCGTTTTGGATCAGCTATTACAGCTATACTAAATAGCAAGGTGTCGAACAGCAACTGCTGCTGACACGTGAAAACTGGTTCTTACTCCACCGAGGCCAGGAACCTCAGTGACACATGCCTTCCGTCAACGACGGTCTCTTGCACCTTCCTATATACCTCCCCCCTTTGTTCAACCCTGAGGGGGTGAACACTTGCCAGACAGTGTACCCGGGACAGGGCATCCGTATTTCTCTGCAAGCGGCCTGCCCTGTGATCCACTGAGAACTTGAAGTTCTGTAATGACAAGAACCATCTGGTAACCCGAGCATTCCTCTCTATGGCCTGGCTCATCCTCTTGAGAGGGGCGTAGTTGGTCACCAGACAGAACTTTCTCCCCAACAGATAATAGCGGAGAGACCCACTTGATTGCCAGGCACTCTCTCTCCACTATAATGTACCTGGTCTCGGCTGGGGTAAGTTTGTGGCTCAGGAAAACAACAGTATGTTCCTCCCCATTGATTTCCTGAGAGAGTAAAGCTCCGAGGCCTACTTCAGAGGCATCAGTTTGTACCACAAACTCCTTCTTAAAGTCAGGCGCCACCAAAACACGCACAAGACTGACTTCAACGTGTAAATAGCCTCTTCCACCTGGTCATTCCAGCAGACCATCACGGACTTCCGTCCCTTCATAAGCCCTGTCAACGGATCCGCTAAAGTGGCAAAATGGGAAACGAACCTCATATAATAGCCCACCATTCCCAGGAACGACTTTACTTGCCTCGTGGTGACAGGTCGGGGCCAATTATGAATCACTTCTATTTTATTCACTTGGGGTTTGATAAGTTCATGTCCAATGACGTAGCCCATGCACTTAGTCTACTCTAACCCTATCGCGCATTTCTTTGGGTTAGCAGTCAGTCCAGCCTTCCTAAGGGAGTCCACTACAGCCTGCACTTTGGGTGGATAACTTTCCCAGTTGGTTCTCTGGATGACAATATTGTCCAGGTAAGCCGAAGCGTACCGACGATGTGGACAAAGCACAATGTCCATGAGCCGTTGAAAAGTGGCAGGGGCACCATGCAGACCAAAGGGTAACACTTTATATTGGTACAGCCCCTCTGGTGTGATGAAGGCAGTTTTCTCTTTGGCAGCCTCCGTCAAAAGTACCTGCCAGTACCATTTGGTGAAGTCCAAAATAGAAAAATACCAGGCTTGGCCTAACCTCTCAATAAGCTCATCCACCCGAGGCATGGGACATGCATCAAACTTAGAGATCTTGTTTAGTTTTCGGAAATATTTACAAAACCAGAGTAACTTTTAGACTCATCAATGACGTCCAGCCTCAGCATCATCTACACTTCCTCTGAGATGGCTTGTTGCCGAGCCTCGGGTACCCGGTATGGTTTTAGCCAGACCTTCGCCTGAGGCTCAGTGACAATGTCATGCCGAATTGTGGAAGTGCGTACAGGGAGATCCGAAAACACATCCTTGTTCTTGCTAATAAACTCCCTGGGCTCCTGAATCTGCCTAGAGGAGAGGCTGTCAGCAATTCTTACTGTGGCAGCCGCTTCCCTTGCTTCAGACAGAGGGGCTGAAACCGTTTCCCTTAGAAAACCTGGCCGCGGGCTGTCTTCACTACAGGTTTCACTATATTTCCAAGGTTTGAGTAGATTCACATGGTACACCTGTTCCAGCTTTCGCCTCCCTGGCTGGTGTACCTTGTAATTTACCTCTCCAATTTTTTCAAGTACCTCGTAGGGCCCCTGCCACCTGTCCAGGAACTTACTGTCCACAGTCAGCACCAGAACCAAAACCCAATAACCCGAGTTAAAGATCCGGACCCGAGCCTGCCGATTATAGATCCGTCTCTGGGCTCTCTAGGCGGCCTCCATATGTTCCCTGACAAGAGGCAAAATGGTCTCTATCTGCTGTTGCATCTTGGTAACATACTCAAGGACACTTTTATGCAGAGTGGGTTGCTGTTCCCATGCCTCTTTGGCTACGTCCAATAAACCACAAGGTTGTCTGCGATATAGTAATTCGAAGGGCGAGAACCTAGTAGAGGCCTGGGGTACCTCTCTCACAGCGAACATGAGATAGGGCAGAAGAAGGTCCCAGTCCTTTCCATCTTTAGACATCATCCTTTTTAACATAATTTTTAGTGTTTAGTTAAACCTTTCAATCAGACCATTCGTTTGCGGACGGTAAACGGACATCCGTAACTATTTGATATGCAGCAACCCCTGGTCATTCAGAACCTCTTTAGGTAGCCTCACTCGGGAGAACATCTCCATTAGCTCCTTAGCTATAAGTTTAGCCGTTGTATGTTGTAGTGGCACCGCCTCCGAGTACCGAGTGGCGTAGTCTAGGACGACCAAGATGTCTTGGTGTCCTCCAGCGGACTTCGGTACTGGGCCTACGAGGTCCATAGTGATTCGCTCAAACGGTACCTCGATGATCAGGACAGGTACCAAAGGACTGCGGAAAAGGTGCTGGGGCGATTTGCCTGGCAGTTTGGGCAAGACTAACAGAATTCGTCAGCCTAAACACACTGGGCCAGTAAAACTGTTGTAGTATCCGGTCCTGTGTTTTCTGCATTCTCAGATGACCCCCGAGAACATGTTGGTGGGCTAACTCTAATACGAGTTTGCGATAAGCCCGGGGCACCACCAACTGTTCAATGGGTTCACCTCACAGCTGGTTTACCTGATACAACATATCCTGATGAACCACAAAACGGGCAATCACCGACTCTGCCCATCTACTATTAATAATAGTATAATATAATTCCCAGGTTCTGGATAGGGTTGGGTCACGGTGTTGTGCAATATCATTATTCCTGCCAGCTCAGGCCCCAATGGCAAGTCCTTCACATCTCCCACCATTACTCTCAGTGGGGTTGTCTCCCCCTCTTCCACCAAAGTGGTGGTTTCCACTACCGCTGGCCCTTCGGCCACGGGTTCCCAGGGTTCTGGCCTCCCCCAGGATTTACCTCTGTTTCATAAGTATCAGTCATTTTCATAGCAGGCCACAGTGCCAGGAAACCGTGGAAGTCTCTCCCGATTATAAGTTGGTAGTGTAAGGTTGTGGAAACTGCCACTTCATAAGTCCACCTGCTGACCCCCGTGGTTAGAGACACCAGGGCAGTGGGATAGTCTTTTAAGTCCCCATGAATGAACATGACCCCAACTTTCCGGCCAGTATACTCAGCGGATCGTACCAGGGGAGCCCTTACTAGGGACTAGAGTTGAGCGGACACCTGGATGTTCGGTTTCGAGAAGTTTCGGCCGAACTTCCCGAAAATGTTCGGGTTCGGGATCCGAACCCGATCCGAACTTCGTCCCGAACCCGAACCCCATTGAAGTCAATGGGGACCCGAACTTTTCGGCACTAAAAAGGCTGCAGCAACATGTAGGTAAATCCCCTGCAAACAAATGTGGATAGGGAAATGAATTAAAATAAAAATTAAATAAATAAAAATTAACCAAAATCAAATGGAGAGAGGTCCCATAGCAGAGAATCTGGCTTCACGTCACCCACCACTGGAACAGTCCATTCTTAGATATTTAGGCCCCGGCACCCAGGCAGAGGAGAGAGGTCCCGTAACAGAGAATCTGGATTCATGTCAGCAGAGAATCAGTCTTCATGTCATAGCAGAGAATCAGGCTTCACGTCAGCCACCAATGCCACAGTCCATTGTCAGATATTTAGGCCCAGCACCCAGGCAGAGGAGAGAGGTCCCGTAACAGAGAATCTGGCTTCATGTCAGCAGAGAATCAGTCTTCATGTCATAGCAGAGAATCAGGCTTCACGTCAGCCACCACGCAACAGTACATTTTCATAAATTTAGGCCCAGCACCCAGGCAGAGGAGAGAGGTGCCGTAACAGACAATCTGGCTTCATGTCAGCAGAGAATCAGTCTTCATATCATAGCAGAGAATCAGGCTTCACATCAGCCACCAATGCAACAGTCCATTGTCAGATATTTAGGCCCAGCACCCAGGCAGAGGAGAGAGGTCCCGTAACAGACAATCTGGCTTCATGTCAGCAGAGAATCAGTCTTCATGTCATAGCAGAGAATCAGGCTTCACGTCACCCACCACTGTAACAGTCCATTTTCATAAATTTAGGCCCAGCACCCAGGCAGAGGAGAGAGGTCCCGTAACAGACAATCTGGCTTCATGTCAGCAGAGAATCAGTCTTCATGTCATAGCAGAGAATCAGGCTTCACGTCACCCACCACTGCAACAGTCAATTTTCATAAATTTAGGCCCAGCACCCAGGCAGAGGAGAGAGGTCCCGTAACAGACAATCTGGCTTCATGTCAGCAGAGAATCAGTCTTCATGTCATAGCAGAGAATCAGGCTTCACGTCACCCACCACTGCAACAGTCCATTTTCATAAATTTAGGCCCAGCACCCAGGCAGAGGAGAGAGGTCCCGTAACAGACAATCTGGCTTCATGTCAGCAGAGAATCAGTCTTCATGTCATAGCAGAGAATCAGGCTTCACGTCACCCACCACTGCAACAGTCCATTTTAATAAATTTAGGCCCAGCACCCAGGCAGAGGAGAGAGGTCCCGTAACAGACAATCTGGCTTCATGTCAGCAGAGAATCAGTCTTCATATCATAGCAGAGAATCAGGCTTCACGTCAGCCACCAATGCAACAGTCCATTGTCAGATATTTAGGCCCAGCACCCAGGCAGAGGAGAGAGGTCCCGTAACAGACAATCTGGCTTCATGTCAGCAGAGAATCAGTCTTCATGTCATAGCAGAGAATCAGGCTTCACGTCACCCACCACTGCAACAGTCCATTTTCATAAATTTAGGCCCAGCACCCAGGCAGAGGAGAGAGGTCCCGTAACAGACAATCTGGCTTCATGTCAGCAGAGAATCAGTCTTCATATCATAGCAGAGAATCAGGCTTCACGTCAGCCACCAATGCAACAGTCCATTGTCAGATATTTAGGCCCAGCACCCAGGCAGAGGAGAGAGGTCCCGTAACAGACAATCTGGCTTCATGTCAGCAGAGAATGAGTCTTCATGTCATAGCAGAGAATCAGGCTTCACGTCACCCACCACTGTAACAGTCCATTTTCATAAATTTAGGCCCAGCACCCAGGCAGAGGAGAGAGGTCCCGTAACAGACAATCTGGCTTCATGTCAGCAGAGAATTAGTCTTCATTTCATAGCAGAGAATCAGGCTTCACGTCACCCACCACTGCAACAGTCCATTTTCATAAATTTAGGCCCAGCACCCAGGCAGAGGAGAGAGGTCCCGTAACAGACAATCTGGCTTCATGTCAGCAGAGAATCAGTCTTCATATCATAGCAGAGAATCAGGCTTCACGTCAGCCACCAATGCAACAGTCCATTGTCAGATATTTAGGCCCAGCACCCAGGCAGAGGAGAGAGGTCCCGTAACAGACAATCTGGCTTCATGTCAGCAGAGAATCAGTCTTCATATCATAGCAGAGAATCAGGCTTCACGTCAGCCACCAATGCAACAGTCCATTGTCAGATATTTAGGCCCAGCACCCAGGCAGAGGAGAGAGGTCCCGTAACAGACAATCTGGCTTCATGTCAGCAGAGAATCAGTCTTCATATCATAGCAGAGAATCAGGCTTCACGTCAGCCACCAATGCAACAGTCCATTTTCATAAATTTAGGCCCAGCACCCAGGCAGAGGAGAGAGGTCCCGTAACAGAGGATCTGGCTTCATGTCAGCAGAGAATTAGTCTGCATGTCATAGCAGAGAATCAGGCTTCACGTCACCCAACATTGGAACAGTCCATTGTCAGATATTTAGGCCCCGGCACCCAGACAGAGGAGAGGTTCATTCAACTTTGGGTAGCCTCGCAATATAATGGTAAAATGAAAATAAAAATAGGATTGAATGAGGAAGTGCCCTGGAGTCCAATAATATATGGTTAAGGGGAGGTAGTTAATGTCTAATCTGGACAAGGGACGGACAGGTCCTGTGGGATCCATGCCTGGTTCATTTTTATGAACGTCAGCTTGTCCACATTGGCTGTAGACAGGCGGCTGCGTTTGTCTGTAATGACGCCCCCTGCCGTGCTGAATACACGTTCAGACAAAACGCTGGCCGCCGGGCAGGCCAGCACCTCCAAGGCATAAAAGGCTAGCTCTGGCCACGTGGACAATTTAGAGACCCAGAAGTTGAATGGGGCCGAACCATCAGTCAGTACGTGGAGGGGTGTGCACATGTACTGTTTCACCATGTTAGTGAAATGTTGCCTCCTGCTAACACGTTGCATATCAGGTGGTGGTGCAGTTAGCTGTGGCGTGTTGACAAAACTTTTCCACATCTCTGCCATGCTAACCCTGCCCTCAGAGGAGCTGGCCGTGACACAGCTGCCTTGGCGACCTCTTGCTCCTCCTCTGCCTTGGGCTTCCACTTGTTCCCCTGTGACATTTGGGAATGCTCTAAGTAGCGTGTCTACCAACGTGCGCTTGTACTCGCGCATCTTCCTATCACGCTCAAGTGCAGGAAGTAAGGTGGGCACATTGTCTTTGTAGCGTGGATCCAGCAGGGTGGCAACCCAGTAGTCCGCACACGTTAAAATGTGGGCAACTCTGCTGTCGTTGCGCAGGCACTGCAGCATGTAGTCGCTCATGTGTGCCAGGCTGCCCAGGGGTAAGGACAAGCTGTCCTCTGTGGGAGGCGTATCGTCATCGTCCTGCCTTTCCCCCCAGCCACGCACCAGTGATGGGCCCGAGCTGCGTTGGGTGCCACCCCGCTGTGACCATGCTTCATCCTCCTCCTCCACCTCCTCCTCATCCTCGTCCTCCTCGTCCTCCAGTAGTGGGCCCTGGCTGGCCACATTTGTACCTGGCCTCTGCTGTTGCAAAAAACCTCCCTCTGAGTCACTTCGAAGAGACTGGCCTGAAAGTGCTAAAAATGACCCCTCTTCCTCCTCCTCCTCCTCCTCCTCCTCCTGGGCCACCTCCTCTTCCATCATCGCCCTAAGTGTTTTCTCAAGGAGACATAGAAGTGGTATTGTAACGCTGATAACGGCGTCATCGCCACTGGCCATGTTGGTGGAGTACTCGAAACAGCGCAACAGGGCACACAGATCTCGCATGGAGGCCCAGTCATTGGTGGTGAAGTGGTGCTGTTCCGCAGTGCGACTGACCCGTGCGTGCTGCAGCTGAAACTCCACTATGGCCTGCTGCTGCTCGCACAGTCTGTCCAGCATGTGCAAGGTGGAGTTCCACCTGGTGGGCATGTCGCATATGAGGCGGTGAGCGGGAAGGCCGAAGTTACGCTGTAGCGCAGACAGGCGAGCAGCGGCAGGATGTGAACGCCTGTCTGCGCGAACAGACGGCCCGCACTTTATGCAGCAGCTCTGACATGTCGGGGTAGTTGTGAATGAACTTCTGCACCACCAAATTCAGCACATGCGCCAGGCAAGGGATGTGCGTCAAACCGGCTAGTCCCAGAGCTGCAACGAGATTTCGCCCATTATCGCACACCACCAGGCCGGGCTTGAGGCTCACCGGCAGCAACCACTCGTCGGTCTGTTGTTCTATACCACGCCACAACTCCTGTGCGGTGTGGGGCCTGTCCCCTAAACATATGAGTTTCAGAATGGCCTGCTGACGTTTACCCCGGGCTGTGCTGAAGTTGGTGGTGAAGGTGTGTGGCTGACTGGATGAGCAGGTGGAAGAAGAGGAGGAGGAAGCCGAGAAGGAGGAGGTGGCAACAGGAGGCAAAGAATGTTGCCCTGCGATCCTTGGTGGCGGAAGGACGTGCGCCAAACAGCTCTCCGCCTGGGGCCCAGCTGCCACTACATTTACCCAGTGTGCAGTTAGGGAGATATAGCGTCCCTGGCAGTGCTTACTGGTCCACGTATCTGTGGTTAGGTGGACCTTGCTACAGATGGCGTTGCGCAGTGCACACTTGATTTTATCGGATACTTGGTTGTGCAGGGAAGGCACGGCTCTCTTGGAGAAGTAGTGGCGGCTGGGAACAACATACTGTGGGACAGCAAGCGACATGAGCTGTTTGAAGCTGTCTGTGTCCACCAGCCTAAATGACAGAATTTCATAGGCCAGTAGTTTAGAAATGCTGGCATTCAGGGCCAGGGATCGAGGGTGGCTAGGTGGGAATTTACGCTTTCTCTCAAATGTTTGTGAGATGGAGAGCTGAACGCTGCCGTGTGACATGGTTGAGACGCTTGGTGACGGAGGTGGTGGTGGTGTTGGTGGTACATCCCCTGTTTGCTGGGCGGCAGGTGCCAACGTTCCTCCAGAGGCGGAGGAAGAGGCCGAGGCGGCAGCAGCAGAAGAGGCCGAGGCGGCAGCAGCAGAAGAGGTAGCAGGGGGAGCCTGAGCGACTTCCTTGTTTTTAAGGTGTTTACTCCACTGCAGTTCATGCTTTGCATGCAGGTGCCTGGTCATGCAGGTTGTGCTAAGGTTCAGAACGTTAATGCCTCGCTTCAGGCTCTGATGGCACAGCGTGCAAACCACTCGGGTCTTGTCGTCAGCACATTGTTTGAAGAAGTGCCATGCCAGGGAACTCCTTGAAGCTGCCTTTGGGGTACTCGGTCCCAGAAGGCGGGGGTCAGTAGCAGGCGGAGTCTCTTGGCGGCGGGTGTTCTGCTTTTGCCCACTGCTCCCTCTTTTGCTACGCTGTTGGCTCGGTCTCACCACTGCCTCTTCCTCCGAACTGTGAAAGTCAGTGGCACGACCTTCATTCCATGTGGTGTCTAGGACCTCATCGTCCCCTGCATCGTCTTCCACCCAGTCTTGATCCCTGACCTCCTGTCCAGTCTGCACACTGCAGAAAGACGCAGCAGTTGGCACCTGTGTTTCGTCATCATCAGACATGCTGAGGTGGTATTCCCATGTCCTCATCATCAGGAAACATAAGTGGTTGTGCGTCAGTGCATTCTATGTCTTTCACCGCTGGGGAAGGGCTAGGTGGATGCCCTTGGGAAACCCTGCCAGCGGAGTCTTCAAACAGCATAAGAGACTGCTGCATAACTTGAGGCTGAGACAGTTTCCCTGGTATGCATGGGGGTGATGTGACAGACTGATGGGGTTGGTTTTCAGGCGCCATCTGTGCGCTTTCTGCAGAAGACTGGGTGGGAGATAATGTGAACGTGCTGGATCCACTGTCGGCCACCCAATTGACTAATGCCTGTACCTGCTCAGGCCTTACCATCCTTAGAACGGCATTGGGCCCCACCATATATCGCTGTAAATTCTGGCGGCTACTGGGACCTGAGGTAGTTGGTACACTAGGACGTGTGGATGTGGCAGAACGGCCACGTCTTCTCCCAGCACCAGAGGGTCCACTAACACCACCACGACCATGTCCACGTCCTCGTCCCTTACTAGATGTTTTCCTCATTGTTATCGTTCACCACAACAACAAAAATATTATTTGGCCCAATGTATTGTATTCAAATTCAGCTGAATATAAATTTGAGGCCTAGTATTTAGGCGCTGGGTGACAGGTATGGGTTTACTGACAGAATTAGACTTGGAAATGCACAGTAGCGTGTGTGTGAAGTTATTCTGAATGACCCTATGTGCACCTTGAATATTATATACCCTTTTAGGGATAGATTTCAAATAGCTCTGATACAGCAGAAACCACTAAATTAGGAAATTGCTAAATTGGGAATTGTATTTCAACCCAGAACAAAAAATGTGCTTTGACGGACACTAAATAACTTGCCCAGCCACAACAGTACAGCAGTAACGACAGATTTAGCGGGATATAAATTTGAGGCCTAGTATTTAGGCGCTGGGTGACAGATATAGATTTACTGACAGAATTAGACTTGGAAATGCACAGTAGCGTGTGTGTGAAGTTATTCTGAATGACCCTATGTGCACCTTGAATATTATATACCCTTTTAGGGATAGATTTCAAATAGCTCTGATACAGCAGAAACCACTAAATTAGGAAATTGCTAAATTGGGAATTGTATTTCAACCCAGAACAAAAAATGTGCTTTGATGGACACTAAATAACTTAATAACTTGCCCAGCCAGAACAGTACAACAGTAACGACAGATTTAGCGGGATATAAATTTGAGGCCTAGCATTTAGGCGCTGGGTGACAGGTATAGATTTACTGACAGAATTAGACTGGGATATGGCCAAAAAATAACCACACTATTGCTGGTTAAATGCACTTGGTGTGACAGTTTGACCAACCACACTACTGAGGGTTAAATGCACTTGGTGACAGGCGCAGCTTGCCCCTGATGTAGTATATGGCCAAAAAATGAACAGACTATTGCTGGTTAAATGCACTTGGTGTGACAGCTTGACCCTGATGTAGGATTTAGCCAAAAAACAACCACACCATTGAGGGTTAAATGCACTAGGTGACAGGCGCAGCTTGCCCCTGATGTAGTATATGGCCAAAAAATAAACAGACTATTGCTGGTTAAATACACTTGGTGTGACAGCTTCACCCTGATGTAGGCTTTAGCCAAAAAACAACCACACCATTGAGGGTTAAATGCACTTTTTGACAGGCGCAGTTTGCCCCTGATGTAGTATATGGCCAAAAAATAAACAGACTATTGCTGGTTAAATGCACTTGGTGTGACAGCTTCACCCTGATGTTGGCTTTAGCCAAAAAACAACCACACCATTGAGGGTTAAATGCACTTGGTCGCAGTTTGTGCTGGCGCACCACAAGACACAAAATGGCCGCCGATCACCCCAGAAAAAAGTGACTGACAAACGGTCTGGGCAGCCTAAAAACAGTGAGCAATTGAGTATCAGCAGCTCAATGACCCACAGCTGCAGATCGATCAATAATCAAGTCCTTTGGAGGAGTTAATCTGCCTAATCTCGCCTTACTGTCGCAGCCGCAACCTCTCCCTACGCTAATCAGAGCAGAGTGACGGGCGGCGCTATGTGACTCCAGCTTAACCACTTCGGCCCCGCTAGCTGAAACCCCCTTCATGACCAGGCCACTTTTTACACTTCGGCACTACACTACTTTCACCGTTTATCGCTCGGTCATGCAACTTACCACCCAAATGAATTTTACCTCCTTTTCTTCTCACTAATAGAGCTTTCATTTGGTGGTATTTTATTGCTGCTGACATTTTAACTTTTTTTGTTATTAATCAAAATGTAATTTTCACTTTCAGCTGTAAAATTTTGCAAAAAAAACGACATCCATATATAATTTTTTCGCTAAATTTATAGTTCTCCATGTCTTTGATAAAAAAAAATGTTTGGGCAAAAAAAAAAATGGTTTGGGTAAAAGTTATAGCGTTTACAAACTATGGTACAAAAATGTGAATTTCCGCTTTTTGAAGCAGCTCTGACTTTCTGAGCACCTGTCATGATTCCTGAGGTTCTACAATGCCCAGACAGTAGAAAACCCCCACAAATGACCCCATTTCGGAAAGTAGACACCCTAAGGTATTTGCTGATGGGCATAGTGAGTTCATAGAACTTTTTATTTTTTGTCACAAGTTAGCGGAAAATGATGATGATTTTTTATTTTTATTTTTTTCTTACAAAGTCTCATATTCCACTAACTTGCGAAAAAAAATAAAAAATTCTAGGAACTCGCCATGCCCCGGAATACCTTGGGGTGTCTTCTTTCCAAAATGGGGTCACTTGTGGGGTAGTTATACTGCCCTGGCAATTTAGGGGCCCAAATGTGTGAGAAGAACTTTGCAATCAAAATGTGTAAAAAATGACCGGTGAAATCCGAAAGGTGCACTTTGGAATATGTGCCCCTTTGCCCACCTAGGCTGCAAAAAAGTGTGACACATCTGGTATCGCCGTACTCAGGAGAAGTTGGGGAATGTGTTTTGGGGTGTCATTTTACATATACCCATGCTGGGTGAGAGAAATATCTTGGCAAAAGACAACTTTTCCAATTTTTTTATACAAAGTTGGCATTTGACCAAGATATTTTTCTCACCCAGCATGGGTATATGTAAAATGACACCCCGAAACACATTCCCCAACTTCTCCTGAGTACGGCGATACCAGATGTGTCACACTTTTTTGCAGCCAAGGTGGGCAAAGGGGCACATATTCCAAAGTGCACCTTTCGGATTTCGCAGGCCATTTTTTACACATTTTGATTGCAAAGTACTTCTCACACATTTGGGCCCCTAAATTGCCAGGGCAGTATAACTACGCCACAAGTGACCCCATTTTGGAAAGAAGACACCCCAAGGTATTCCGTAAGGGGCATGGCGAGTTCCTAGAATTTTTTATTTTTTGTCGCAAGTTAGTGGAATATGAGACTTTGTAAGGAAAAAAGAAAAAAAAAGAAAAATCATCATTTTCCGCTAACTTGTGACAAAAAATAAAAAATTCTAGGAACTCGCCGTGCCCCTCACGGAATACCTTGGGGTGTCTTCTTTCCAAAATGGGGTCACTTGTGGCGTAGTTATACTGCCCTGGCAATTTAGGGGCCCAAATGTGTGAGAAGTACTTTGCAATCAAAATGTGTAAAAAATGGCCTGCGAAATCCGAAAGGTGCACTTTGGAATATGTGCCCCTTTGCCCACCTAGGCTGCAAAAAAGTGTCACACATCTGGTATCGCCGTACTCAGGAGAAGTTGGGAAATGTGTTTTGGGGTGTCATTTCACATATACCCATGCTGGGTGAGAGAAATATCTTGGCAAAAGACAACTTTTCCAATTTTTTTATACAAAGTTGGCATTTGACCAAGATATTTTTCTCACCCAGCATGGGTATATGTAAAATGACACCCCAAAACACATTCCCCAACTTCTCCTGAGTACGGCGATACCAGATGTGTCACACTTTTTTGCAGCCTAGATGCGCAAAGGTGCCCAAATTCCTTTTAGGAGGGCATTTTTAGACATTTGGATCCCAGACTTCTTCTCACGCTTTAGGGCCCCTAAAAAGCCAGGGCAGTATAAATACCCCACATGTGACCCCACTTTGGAAAGAAGACACCCCAAGGTACTCAATGAGGGGCCTGGCGAGTTCATAGAAATTTTTTTTTTTTTGCATAAGTTAGCGGAAATTGTTTTTATTAGTTTTTTTCTCACAAAGTCTCCCTTTCCGCTAACTTAGGACAAAAATTTCAATCTTTCATGGACTCAATATGCCCCTCACGGAATACCTTGGGGTGTCTTCTTTCCGAAATGGGGTCACATGTGGGGTATTTATACTGCCCTGGCTTTTTAGGGGCCCTAAAGCGTGAGAAGAAGTCTGGAATATAAATGTCTAAAAATGTTTACGCATTTGGATTCTGTGAGGGGTATGGCGAGTTCATGTGAGATTTTATTTTTTGACACAAGTTAGTGGAATATGAGACTTTGTAAGAAAAAACAAAAACAAACAAAAAATTTCCGCTAACTTGGGCCAAAAAAATGTCTGAATGGAGCCTTACAGGGGGGGGTGATCAATGACAGGGGGGTGATCAATGACAGGGGGGTGATCACCCATATAGACTCCCTGATCACCCCCCTGTCATTGATCACCCCCCTGGTAAGGCTCCATTCAGACGTCGTATGATTTTTACGGATCCATGGATACATGGATCGGATCCGCAAAACACATGCGGACGTCTGAATGGAGACTTACAGGGGGGTGATCAATGACAGGGGGTGATCAGGGAGTGTATATGGGTGATCACCCCTCTGTCATTGATCACCCCCTGTAAGGCTCCATTCAGACGTCCGCATGATTTTTACGGATCCATGGATACATGGATCGGATCTGCAAAACACATGCGGATGTCTGAATGGAGCCTTACAGGGGGGTGATCAATGACAGGGGGTGATCAGGGAGTGTATATGGGTGATCACCCCTCTGTCATTGATCACCCCCTGTAGGGCTCCATTCAGACGTCCGCATGATTTTTACGGATCCATGGATACATGGATCGGATCCGCAAAACACATGCGGATGTCTGAATGGAGCCTTACAGGGGGGTGATCAATGACAGGGGGTGATCAGGGAGTGTATATGGGTGATCACCCCTCTGTCATTGATCACCCCCCTGTAAGGCTCCATTCAGACGTCCGCATGTGTTTTGGTATCCGTGGATCCGTAAAAATCATGCGGACGTCTGAATGGAGCCTTACAGGGGGGTGATCAATGACAGAGGGGTGATCACCCATATACACTCCCTGATCACCCCTCTGTCATTGATCACCCCCTGTAAGGCTCCATTTAGACGTCCGCATGATTTTTACGGATCCATGGATACATGGATCGGATCCGCAAAACACATGCGGATGTCTGAATGGAGCCTTACAGGGGGGTGATCAATGACAGGGGGTGATCAGGGAGTGTATATGGGTGATCACCCCTCTGTCATTGATCACCCCCCTGTAAGGCTCCATTCAGACGTCCGCATGATTTTTACGGATCCATGGATACCAAAACACATGCGGACGTCTGAATGGAGCCTTACAGGGGGGTGATCAATGACAGGGGGTGATCAGGGAGTGTATATGGGTGATCACCCCTCTGTCATTGATCACCCCCTGTAAGGCTCCATTCAGACGTCCGCATGATTTTTACGGATCCATGGATACCAAAACACATGCGGACGTCTGAATGGAGCCCTACAGGGGGGTGATCAATGACAGGGGGGTGATCAGGGAGTGTATATGGGTGATCACCCGCCTGTCATTGATCACCCCCCTGTAAGGCTCCATTCAGACATCCGCATGTGTTTTGCGGATCCGATCCATGTATCCGTGGATCCGTAAAAATCATACGGACGTCTGAACAGAGCCTGACAGGGGGGTGATCAATGACAGGGGGGTGATCAATGACAGGGGGGTGATCAGGGAGTTTATATGGGGTGATCAGGGGTACATAAAGGGTTAATAAGTGACGGGGGGGTGTAGTGTAGTGTAGTGTAGTGTTTGGTGCGACTTTACTGACCTACCTGTGTCCTCTGGTGGTCGATCCTAACAAAAGGGACCACCAGAGGACCAGGTAGAAGGTATATTAGACACTGTTATCAAAACAGCGTCTAATATACCTGTTAGGGGTTAAAAAATTCGGATCTCCAGCCTGCCAGCGAGCGATCGCCGCTGGCATGCTGGAGATCCACTCGCTTACCTTCCGTTCCTGTGAGCGCGCGCGCCTGTGTGCGCGCGTTCACAGGAAACCTCGGCTCTCGCGGGAGGACGCGTATATGCGTCCACCCAGAAGAGCAGGGCCGCCGGCAGGACGCAATCCTGCGTACGGCGGTCCTGTAGTGGTTAAATAGAGGCTGGGTCACATGGTGCTCTGGCCAATCACAGCCATGCAAATAGTAGGCATGGCTGTGATGGCCTCTTGGGGCAAGTAGTATAACGCTTGTTGATTGGCTGCTTTGCAGCCTTTCAAAAAGCGCCAAGAAAGCGTCAAAAAGCGCCAAGAAAGCGACGAACACCGAACCCGAACCCGGACTTTTACGAAAATGTCCGGGTTCGGGTCCGTGTCACGGACACCCCAAAATTCGGTACGAACCCGAACGATACAGTTCGAGTTCACTCATCCCTACTAGGGACACCAGACTCCCTGAGTCCAGCAGGGCCTCCACTGGAGTCTCTCCCACTTTCACCTGGCACAAGTGATTTAGAGTTTCTGGGGTACCCACTGCATTCAGCTTCCTGGCATATAATGACTCACGGAAACCATAGTTCGTGTTCATGGGTTCCACCTGATGTGGACAGTCAGCTCGTACATGGCCATGCTCCCGACACCGCCGGCAGACTATCAGAGCCGGGTCCACAGGGGGTACAACCTGGGCGGATTTGGTTGGCACAAGTCGCCGGGTCTGGGGTGGAGATTTATGGGATTTGACTGCCCCCCCACCAGAAGAACCCCCTGTAGATTCTGGGTAGCCTCATAGCGTTCCACCAGGTCGACCATCTAAAGGGCATTACCTGGAGAGACCTGGCCGATTCATTGCTGGAGAGGGGGTGGCAAAGCCCTCCAGAATATATCAGGCAATATTCTGTCCAGCATAGCCATGGGACTCAGCACATCAGGCTGTAGCCACTTTTGCAAAAGGAGGAGTAAGTCATAATACTGGGGTCTTGCGGGCTCAGCCGGCTTAAACCCCCACTGAGGTACCCGCTGGGCCCGGACCAACACATTCATCCCCAGTCTTGCCAAAATCTCACCCTTTACTTTGTGGTCGTTGGCCGCTTGATCGTCCGGCAAGTCGGAATACACCCACTGGGAATCGGATGCCAGAAACGTACATCGCTAGGTAGGTTTCAATGTTGTCTGCTTGTGTCATCTTAGGAATCGCTGCAAGGACTCCCTTCCGGGCATCATGGTCCCTCGGGGTTGCTCCTGATGTCTCTAAAGCCATCACGTGTTGTAGCAGCAACTGGTTGGTCTCTTGCTACTGCTTGTTAGCCTCCGGTTGTTGCAGGTTTGTCTCTCGCTGCTGCAGATTAGCCTCCATGAGGGCCTTCACAACAGCCTCCATTTTGTCGTGGGACACAGGTTGTAATACGGCTGGTTTGATGTATTACATACAACCGTTCCCAAAAATGCAACCCAAAAAATATTTGGGCGTTCACGCCAGCCTCACTGCTCTTGCTTGCATCCTCCACCAATTGTGGGGGTAATTTGCTCCGGTAGACAGGACAAGCGGACACAGTACAGAGCCAAAGAACAGTTTGTAACTCAAAAACTTCAGTGTTTTATTCACAGTTATGGCAACAAAACAGTACGACAGTCCATTTGAAGCTTTGGTGTTCATTCACACTGTGGGGGTTTTAACTCCGTCACTGTGCACACATACACGCATGTCAGTTCACTCTTCACCACAGGCAGTGTTTATTTCAGCAAACAAAAGTAAACATGTCCAAACTTTAGCTTTAAGCTTTCTTCAGCCCACAAATATTGCATAACATAAAGTCCCACATTTTATGTTCAGTCCAAATCAGGTAACAACAATATGATCTCACCACTTTCTGGAGTCTTTCAGAGACCAAATCCTCCCTCTTAGCTTGTTCAGCTTTAGTTAGCCTGTGCACACTTGATCTCCTCAGCTAAGATTCCCACATCCTTTTTAACCACACAGTTGGAAAACCCTGGATGGAGTACGGGAGTGACCTGTCCCACCCAAGCTCTCTGGTCATTCCTAAAACCCAGACCCACTTTAATGAAAACCTCCCAGCAACCTAATGTTACTGGTATACTTATTTCCGGGAATTATATTACTGAGGCATACATTCTCAGTGAGACGTACTGACCATCCACGATTCTTCCCTCTGGGCTACTACAACACCTAGACAGTTCATACAGCTGACACTGCTGGGTGGGTTTTTTATATAGGCCAGCCAAGACACGGCCTGGAACGTGGGGAGTAGTCACCCACCCAGCACTTTGACTACTCCCAGTAAGAGCCGTCCAGGATCGGCTATTACAGCTATACTAAATAGCAAGGTGTCAAACAGCAACTGCTGCTGACACATGAAAACTGTCTCTTACTTCACCGAGGCCAGGAACCTCAGTGACGCATACCTTCCATCAATGACGGTCCCTTGCGCCTTCCTATAGGGGCCAGGGTAGTACTTGGAAGTCTTTGGCATGCTCTTGCAACCAATGTTAGACATTTGTAGCCGCATGACATGTCACATTGTCTTGCTGGAAGATCCCATCCACCCCAGCAATACAATCAGTGTATATAGGTGTACGTGAACTGCAAGGATGGATTCATACCCAAATCCTCCTGCTCCATCTCCGCCTAGTTATTCCACTCAGTCCCTGCTGTCAGGTGGGAATGCCATCAGAAGCACATCTACCAGCGTGCGCTTGTACTCGTACATCTTCCAATCAAGCTCCAGTGAAGAAAGTAAGGACAGCACATTGTCTTTGCAGCGGGGATCCATCAGGGTGGCCACCCAGGAATCAGTACTGGTAAGAATAAGGACAACTCGGCTGTCGTTACGCAGGCACTGCAGCATGTAGTCGCTCATGTGTGCCAGGCTGCCCAGAGGCAACAACAGGCTGTCTTCGGTGGGAGGTGTATCTTCTGTAAGCCCCCAGCCATGCTCCTGTGATGCCCATGAGCTGATTTGGATGCCTCCCTGCTATGAACGTGGATCCTCCTCCTCATCATCCTCGTCGTCCTCCAAAACTGTGCCCTGGCTGGACAGTTGTGTACCTGGTCGCTGTTGGTGCAGGAACCCACCCTCTGAGTCACCTGTGGACGGCTGGCCTGATAACCGTGGAAATGATCGCTGTTCCTCCTCCTGTGCCACATCCACATCCATCAGTGGCTTAAGTGTTTTTTCAAGGAGACATAGAAGTGTGATAGTAACGGTGATGACAACGGCCTCACCGCTGGCCTTGTTGGTGGAGTACTCGAAACAGTGAAACAAGGCGCATGGAGGCCCACTTGTTGGTGGTGAAGTGACGCTGTTCCACAGAGCGACTCATCTGTGCGTGCTGCAGTTGAAACTCCACTATAGCCTGCTGTTGCTTGCACAGTCTCTCCAGCATGTGCAAGGTGGAGTTCCACCTTGTGGGTACATCACATATGAGACGATGAGTGGGAAGGCAGAAGTTACTCGGCAGGGCAGACAGGCGAGCAGCAGCAGGGTGAGAACTCTGAAAGCGTGCACAGACGGCCCTCACTTTCTGCAGCAGCCCTGAAATATCGGGGTACTTTTTTAGGAACCTCTGCACCACCAAGTTCAGCACATGCAGCGGGCAAGGGATGTGCATCAAACCAGCTAGGCCCAGAGATGCTATGAGATTTTGCCCGCTGTTGCACACCACCAGGCCGGGCTTGAGGTTCAGCGTCACCAACCATTCATCGGTCTATTCTTCCATGCCCGTCCATAGCTCTTGTGCATGTGTTGTTTTCCCCCCCAAACATATGAGTTTCAGAACAGTCTGCTGTGGTTTTCCCCTGGCTGTGCTGAAGTTGGTGGTGCACATGTTGTGCTGACGTGATGAGGAGGCGGTAGAGGAGGAACCAGAGGAGAAAATGGAGTAGGAGGAGGAGGCAACAGGAGGCACTGAGAAACATCCAGCAATCCTCGGTGGCGGTAGGATGTGTGCCAAATCTCTTTCCACCTCAGGCCCAGGCACCACTACATTTATCCAGTCGGCAGTTAAGGAGATATAACATCCCTGCCCGTACTTACTGGTCCACCTATCGGTGGTTATGGAGACCTTGCCACTGATGGCGTTGCGCAGCGCACACCTGATTTTTTTTATACCACTTATTCATGCAGGGCAGAGACAGCCCACCTAGAAAAGTAGTGGCGCGGGGAACCACGTACTTTGCGACAGCTGCCATCATGATGTTTTTAAAACTGTCCGTCTCCACCAGACAGAATGGCAGCATTTCAAAGGCCAAGAATTTTGAAATGCTGACATTCAGGGCCAGGGCTCATGGGAGGGTAGGGGTGTACTTCCTCTTTCTCTCCAGTATTTGGGGGATGGGACAGCTGAACGGTTCCATGGGACAGTGTGGAGATGATCGGTGATGGTGGTGTTGCTGTGACACCCTCTCTTTGTGGGGTGGCAGGTGCTCCTGTCGCTCCAGAGGGTGGGGTAGAGGCCAAGAATGGAGCAGAAGAGGGAACAGGAGTAGCCTCAGATCTTTCATGGTTCTTGAGGTGTCTACTTCACTGCAGCTCATGTTTTGCAGTTAGATGCCGGGTCATGCAGGTGGTGCTCAGGTTTCAAACATTAATACCTTGCTTCAGGCTCTGACTGCACAGCATGCAAACCACCCGTGTCCTGACATCAGCACACTGACTTAAGAACTGCCATGCCAGGGAACTCCTTTGCACTGGCACTTTGATGTGCTATGTCTCTTGGCACAGTTGGGCAATAGCAGGCGTACTGCCTGGGGGACAGCCGCTCTGCTTTGGCCCCCTGCTCCCTCTTTTGCTGTGTGGTTGGCGCTGTCTGACCCCCACCTCTTTCTCTGAGCTGCACATGTCACTGCCATGTGAGGTCTAGGACCTCATCATCCTCCACATCATCTTCCACCTACTCCTCACCCCGCCTTCCTGGCTGTTCTGCACACTGCAGAAATCCCTAGCAGTTGACACTTGTGTTTCATTATCATCATCAGAGACGTGCTGCGATGTTTCTCCCATGTCCTCATCCTCAAACATAGTTATCAAAAAGCATAAGCGACTGCTGCATCACTTGGGGTCCAGACTGCTTGGCTGATTTGCAAGGGGTTGTGGTGGAAGGCGGATGCCCATGGGCTGCAGGTGCCAACTCTGCTCTTTCAGCAGTAGACCGGGTGGAAGACAATGTGAAGGAACTGAAGGCACTCTCAACCACCCAATCTACTACTGCATCTACTTGTTCTGGCCTCACCATTCTTAGAGCGGTTTTCAGGCCTACAAAATGATGCATGTCCTGTCGCCTGCATGCACCAGAGAAAGGGGTTTCATTTGGGTGTGTAGCTGGGACAAATCAACAACCTCCTCTCCCTGTAGCAGGAGCTCCACCACGACCCACACTACGACCACGGCCACGTCCATTATTTGATGCTCTCCTCATTTTTTTTACGATCACCAGAAAAATTGGCTGACAGACGAACAATTATATTTCTGTGTTACGGATGCAAATGAGTTGTTTAGCACCACAAAAAATAGATATGTCTCACCGAAACAATTAACAGACTTATGAACCATTATATTTCCCTGGGACTTTGGCAACTAAAGGGTTTTGCACCCAAAAAACTGATATGTGCCACTGACACAATTAACTGACTGATTAACTACTGGATTTCCCTGTTACTGGTGCAAAGGAGTAGGATTACACCAAACAAAAATGCCTACAGGTCACCCATAGACTGAACAGCACAATTAAGTATGGTATTTCTGTGTCACTGGTGCAAAGGTGTTGTATTGCACCCACATAAATGCTTACAGTTAACCCACAGAGTTATCTAAAATAATAAAAACGTAACACTGTCCCTTAGCTCAGCAGTGTCCTGTCCCCACACCAGTCAGAGCAGAATGGCGGCTCACTTTGTGATCCGGAATTTATGCATGCAAGGGACAATACAAGTCTTTCACAGCCCACTAGGTCAATTTTCTTTGCAGCAGCGGCGAGGCAGCACCCCAGCAACAAGACCGGGTCCTTTTGACCCCCCATGATTGTGTTGGCCTGGCTCCCACACTAGGCACTTATCCACCCCCTCCACAGGGTCGCTGACACTACCCCTTTTTCCCATCACATGTGTCAAATCAAGGGTTGCCACACTGTGTTAGAGATGATCGTCCTGGGTGAGAGTAGCCACACCAGTGAGCAGCTGCTAAAGTACATCAAGCAGCAAGCATCCTGCCGGCTGTCACCCTGCCGACTCCAACTGAGCAGCGACAATGGGTGCAGCATCTTGGCCACCGTGAACCCTGAGGGAAATAACATGTGCTTCTTGCATGGAGCACATCATCAACCTAGTCTTGCAACACTTTCTAAATAAGTACACTGGCTTGCGCAAGGTGATAGCAATGTGCAGGAGATTGTCTAAGCATTTACGTTGTGAGGAACAGTTTCCTGGACTTGTAGCAACAAAACGGCCTGCCGATACACCACCTTATCCATGACATGCGAACTTGACAGAATTTAACACATATTTGAGCATCTGTAAGAGCAGCAGAAAGCCTTGAACAATTTTGTCCTGCACCAGACCACCTCAGCAGCAGGAAGCAGGTGTTGCTTCGAGATCAGGTAGTGTCAGCTCATCCAAGGAACCTGTCGGGTGCTGAAGCCCTTCAAAGGCCACAGGGCCAACTGCGGCATGAACAATGTCATACCCCAGCAGGGGACAACGGCAGAAGGACAGCTACTGCATATTGCCATCCGTCCTATAGCTCTTGAGGGCCAGCAAAGAAAATCTACCTTGGAGGAGGAGGAGAATAAAGATGAGGACCTGCCATTGGAAGAGGAGGAGGAGTCAGAGGTGGAGAAGCAAGAGGACAATGATGACGATGGCACTGGCCAGGACATAGAATCATCTAAGTGGGAGGCAGAAAGAACTGGCTCTTCTGGTGCGCTGGCCAGAATGGTGTCTTGTATGCTCGCTTGCTTGCGCAGGAACATGCATATTGTTGATATCAAGCAGTCTGACGATTACTGGATAGCCATGCTTTCAGACCCTCACTATTAAAGCAAAATGGGGGAATATTTTCCTGCCACCAGGATGTCTGAGTGGCCCCTCTCCAGCCACTGCAGAGTCACATGCAACAGAAGCCACAGCAGCAGTAGCAGCAGTCATTTCAATCTCCTCGACATGATGAAGCAGTTTTTCAATGTGCCTCACCAGGCTGAGACCAGTCAGCAAGCCAACAGCTCCTGCCTCAACACACAGGTTCAGGCCTACCTAAACTCTGGCCAGTCTCTGGCGCATACCCTGTTCCCTGACCCCATGTATTTCTGAGAAGGCAGAGTTGAACAGTGCCAGGAACTGGCGCAGCACGCTCGCTTTCTTCTTTCTCACCTAGCCCCCAGTGTCATCTCAGAGAGGGTTTTTAGCACCACATTGTGACACCCAAACAGACCAAGCTGTCCTCTTCCAGTTCCCAAAACAACACTTTTGTCAAAATGAACAAAGACTGGATTGGTGAGGATGTTCACACTCCTGAAGCCAATGAATAGATCAGGAGCTTTCCAACCATCATCTTCTGTAAGTATTCTGCTGCCCTCATCATGCCACTGCTGCTACCAGCCAACCATCATGTTCTGTATTGCTGCTGCCTGCCTCTATCATGCCAACACTGCCATCATGCCACCTCTGCGACCTGCCAACCATCATGTTCTTTATGGCTGCTGCCTCCATCATACCACTGCCGCCATCATGCCACTGCTGCCATCATGCCACTGCTGCAACCTGCCAACCATCATGTTCCATAAGTCTTCTGCCGACCCCATCATGCACCCACTGGCCACTGAGGAAGGAGTAAGCATACTCCGAAAGCATTTGGTAGAACTTCAATAATTGTTTTGAAAGATATATACCTATCACAGATTTATATGAGTTGTGGCAAAGTTGTGGCAAAGTTGGACACACTGAGTAGGAACCACTGCTGTAAATGTGGACGGCATATGAAATACAGAATACTGGGAGCACCACTAAGCCGGCACAAATAATCATAGAATACCATGTTGGGCGCTGTGACGATACAGCCTAACAGGTATCATATTCTATATTACTGACACGAACCACGTGGGACGCCGAGCCCGGGTGGAGTACTGCTAATACCAGTACCACGTGTGATGCCACAGTGGGCAGTATACGTATATGCACTGCTGGAGCCACAGAGACTGATGAACATTGTCTGTGAGTAGATAATACTGTTCATTTTTATCCAATATGGAACTTATTTATTGGAACCTAAGACAATCCCAGTATCTTTATTTTTTTTTATTATTTTTTTTAGGTCAAATGCATTGTACGGCATAGATACTGTAAGTACTATATAAATCACTATATGGTATACAGTGCATGCTGGAAATATATATTTTTCCCACATTTAGTGAATAAGAAATAGAGAGAATATTGTATCAACATTTTTATATATTTTTTAATATATGTTAATTTTTTATTATAGGAGACAATAAATGTTGTCTGGTCTGGATGAAAGTGTGCCTGTCAATCTTTACACATTTTATCCAACATATTTTTGGCATGAAGGTGAGCCATACGCCAGAGCACCTTTTTCCATAGTGACACAGGGGTGAGCCGGTTACTTAAATTTATTATAAATATACCTGATAGTTACCAGTTCTCACATCTTCAATTTATTTTCCTGATTACACCCCTAATTCCCGAAAATATCTCCTATTCTCTACCTATAATCTTCTTATACTCCCTATTACATTATATCAGTGGCTTCTGTCTGCTGACTTTTTTTTAGCCAGCAGAACCACAGCACAACATCCTTCCAGGTCACAAGTACAATGCATAGTGGCATTCTGCTTGTTCTCCAACGGGAACTCGCTGCCTGCTCCCTAGCAAATAATCCAGGCTGCTTTTCTGTCTCTGAGCCAATCTGGCAAAGCCCTCTTACCACTCCTTCCCAGTCATACGACCATCCTTCTTTTTCCTCCCTCATGGTTTTGCCTGCCAACATGGACAGTAAAAAGGCAATGTGAGAAGTTTTATGCAATTTGTACAAAACTAATCAAAAATGTTTGGATTCGTTTTGCGGACAATTTTCTGTTAAATTCATAATGAATCTGATTCATTTAGAGTCGATTCGCTCATCCTCAATATATACAAAATCTATAAGTGAGTAACTTTTATAACTCCAGAATAATCAGACTAATTTTAATTTTGCCACTTAATTTGATAATCCCAAGTTCAATCATTACTGTCGTCTTTGGAAGGCTATGGCCTAATTGTTAACCTAGAGCATCAGACATCAGGAATGATTACACATTACAGAAACAAGCAACGCTTCCATCCCCACCTTTCAGACAAAGGTTATTGTAGGCTTAATTTGCTGCTTAATTAAAAATATCTTTCTGAGACTCTACCAATGACAGCTGAGTGCAATGTACCATGAGCAAAGGCGCTAATTGAATTTTCAAGCTTGTAAAGCTAAAATAAGTATGAAATTGAGATAAACTTCTATTCAATTTTTGTAAAAGACAAACTTTGCCAGAAGGATAAAATTTTATGGTGTGTTTAGTTCTTTTGGCTTTTCCTTAAATTAGATCACAATAAACGATGGTAATAATTAAGTCCATTTAACTTGTACAAGGCTTATTTCAGACTGCAGAAAAAAAATGAATTAAAATTGAAATATAATAATTTAATTATTTACCATGATTTTTAGGACTATATAATAGACCTACAATAGTGGAGGAGTTAATATGTTACTCCATTGTGATATGAAAAAAGTTTTTTCTTTGGTGGTCTACAGTAATACCCAATCTCAAGAATAGGTCATCAATATCAGATCAGAGGTGTCTGACTCACGGATGGAGATGGTTTCTGCACTGCTGCTGATCTTCTGCCAGTGCTTCCCCATTCACCGCTGCAGTCCTGGGCTCTGTCCATGTAGATACTGTTGTTCTGGGATCCGCTCCACAGTTTCCCTTCAGCCTTGGCCACAGCATGCTTGCTGCTTGTGCCCTGCAGCACTTCCTTATGGGCCGGGGCGCGTCACTTCCTGTGCTTTATAGATTAGATCATGTGACCTCGCTGACCAATCTTAGCCCTCCTGCATGTATATAAGTGGCTCAGCCCCCTTCCCAGATGCCTGAGTGTCAAGGTCCTTGTGTCCTGCATAGGTTGCTGTTATCTCTGCTTGTGTTCCTGTGTACCTGACTCATGCTTTTGTTTATGGATAGAGATGGCCTTGCGGTTCGCCCACCGGTCGTTTCACGGCGAACTTTGCGTGTTCGCGATTTGCCAAACATGCAAACATATGGAGATATTTGCGCCCGCCATATTCTTTTACATTATGAAGTGCTTTGACCCATGACTCATCTATCAGGTGGTACAGGACAGCCAATTGAGACGTTTCAGCACATAGACACACCCCCTACCTTATAAATAAGCCTGATCTGGCCGCCATTTTACATTCAGTGTTTTGCCAGTGTAGGAAGAGGTTGCCGTGTGGAGCAAGCACAGGCTATTAGGGACACCAAACGCTAGCTAATAGGGCCACAAAAGTCCTTTTAAGCACTATTTTAAGTGCTATCAATAGGTGTGATACACAGAGAAGTGCGATATACTTATAATATACTTTTATAATGAGTCAAAAACACATAGATCTATATAGTGATCATCTGGAAGTCAGGGGCCTAGGGGCTAGGGGCTTACTAGGGCCATTTTTATATAGGGTAAGGTTCCGGACGGGGTCGCTCTTATCAGGGCGGCTGGTCTGTGGTTAGGCTATCAAGGCCAGAATAGCACCCCCCTGTAGGGCAATATCAGGGACGGTTCTTTGCCCACTCTGTCCTTCAATACCACATCATCATCTAGCCCAGGGATGGATGTTTTTTTGCTTTCCCTTCGGGAGTCATGGATGTGCACTGGAACCCCCCGGATTGTGGTAGGACATATGGTTTCTGATTTGGTGCCGCCGAGCACTTGTTATTGCCGACCACATCTATGCTTTATGCTGAACTTTAATTAAATTTATTTTCATTTTGAGGGATATCTTTTCCATTCACACTTCCGCAAAATGGGTCCGCAATTTTGCGGAACGTGTGCAGACCCATTTATTTTCAATGGGTCCGGAATGTGATGTCTGCATCCGCATTTGCGGATCCGCACTTCCGCATCTGTGCTTCCGTTTCTGCAGAAAAATAGAACATGTCCTATTCTTGTCCGCAATTGCAGACAAGATTAGGCATTTTCTATTATAGTGCTAGCGATGTGCGGTCCACAAATTGTGGAATGCACATTGCCGGTGTCCGTGTTTTGCGGATCCGCAAAATACTTACAGACTTGTGAATGGACCCTCATAGTAAAATTATTAAAGGTTACGTTTTATCTTCATGTATATTCTAATGGATTGCCTTCCTTGTACAATGTTATAATATGCTTTCTATGTTAGAAGTATATTATAGTGCATTTGTATTGTGCGGCAGTCGTGTGCGGTTTCGCTGCGATACTGCAGGTATATAGAGGGACAAGCGTTATTGGAACAAATAATTTCTACTGGTGTGATATACCAGTCGCCCCCCCAAAAAAAACTGATTGGAGTGGGTTGTTATATACCAATATACTTTCTTTATAGTGCATTTGGGTACTGTATAGTTCATTTGCGCATGCGCGTACGTGAAAATTATATTGCCGATATTTTGCATAAAAAAAAAATAAATGAATGGAGATCGCAAATTCAAATAATACATCTGGTATGTCACTGTCCATGTGTGGGACTATTTGTGCACTTCTAGTAATTATTTATTGGCTGCAAATATAAGCTGAAGGTTTTCGCCTGCCATTAAAATGAATGGGACACGCTGCAAACTTGCGGTTCGCGAACATTTGATCGCGTTCACACGATCGCATTCGCGAACCGTCTCGGCAGATGTTCGTCCATCACTATTTATGGACTCCGCTACCTGTTTGATCCCTGCCTGCTTGCCTTGACTCTCCTATTGCCCATCCGGATTGCCTGACCTGTAGTTGTGCCGCCTGCCCTGACCTATTGCTTGTTTGACTTTGCCTCTGCCTCATCTTTCGGTCCTGCACTGTTGCTCCTGGTTGCGACTTGGCCTGCTGACTACATCTGTACCTCTGGTACCTTGCTCAGGTACCTCCTGGTCTGCCTTACCCGCTGCCTTGTGTGCCAATCCTCCTCAAGAGATAGTGACCTGGTGTTCCCCTCGGAAAAGTCTATCCCCACTATCAGGGGTACTGTGAAGATCGAGGAATTCACTTAGACACATGGCACAGTGGGTTTGCACCCGCTGGTTCGTGACAAGAACACTGTAATATGTCACTTAGCTGCTGCAGAAAATTATATTTCACAAAACAGATGTTGTTGAACATGATCACACACACCGCATCTTCTGCAGAACATCGCAATATACACCTAGGCTGCTGAAGAACATCATGCTACACACCTCAGCTGCTGGAGAACATTGTAATACTCACCTCAGTAGAGTCACAGTGACATACATAGATATGGGAAAATGGTCTTAACAAACAGCATGTTTAAAAGAACACTATGCCGTCCTGTGTTGTTTTTTATATTAGTAACCCTCCAAAAATTGCCCCTTATTGGGGGCATATTGTGTTTAAAGATTTACACACAGTGTTATGGGGAAAAAACCCGTGGCTTGTTGGGACCAAGAATCTTAAAATTATGCCTGCCCCTGTTTGCACACACTAGAGACGAGTGAACCTGTCAAGATTTGTTTCCGTTCTAGTTAGACATATTTTTTGAAAAAGTTTGCTTTGGACCCATATTGGCTTGGGTCGAACCGTAGTTGCTCTAATTGCCCTGAAAGTTGGTTTGTTCACCCACTTAAGCTTCCCAAGACTCAGAATCTTTAGTAGAATTTGTTATCTCTTTTCGTTTATTTATTATGATATTTTTTTTCCTGGCATACATTGCTATGGGTAAACGAAAGTTTGCCAGGGTCAACATACAGCATGTTTAAAAACACACCGCACCGACACATGTGTTCTGCTTTTTCATTATCCAAAGCTTCCAAAAATTGTCCCATATTGGGTGCAGATGAGGTTTAAACACACACAGTGTTATGGGATAAAAAGAAAAAAAGAGTAAAAAAAATTCTTGCCAGGGTCGGAATGCCTGCCCGTATGACACGCACAAGTGTTGATTGTCAGAAGAAAAAGTGTCTCATTGTAAAAGAGCTTAAAAGAATTATCCCTTTTAATTGAGAGCAGCAGCAGTGCAGTGTGGATATGGAAAGGGTATGGTACGGATATAGTAACATGTGGCCGCAATAGTGGCAGCAGCAGGAGCAGTATAGCATGAAACATACAAGGCTGTCTATGAGTAGTAATAGCAGTGGTAGTAGTAGTACTAGAAGTAGTAGTAGTGATAGTGGCATCAGATGTAGCAGTAGAAGTATAGCATGGAACATACAAGGCTGTCAATGAGTAGTAGTAGAAGTGGTATCTGCTCTTTATTGCTGCCACCATTAACCTCCTCCTCTGATGTGGCCTCCTCCTCAGCACTCTGATCCGGCTCCCAGGTCCTGTCCTGCACACAATCGTCATTGGAGTCCTTATCCTCCCTTTCGTTTCTATCAGACTGTGGGATATCATGGTGGGTTCTTTGCCCCCTTCGTCTGCTCTTTCCCAACGGCCATTGTTGCTGCCCCCAACACCAATAGCACAACAAGGCTATGCCTGGGGTCTGCAGCCTTCTCCTCCACCTCCTCCTCAGGGAAGTACAAACTCAAACTGTTCTCACACAAGTCGTCAACAGGGAGACTCTCTATATTATTTACCATAGGGCTTGGTGGGGTTTTCTTGCTACTTCTTAGGAAAAAGAAGGCTCCCCTCTAAAAAGGGCCAGTGAAGACTGGGAGGACTCCACTGAAAGTCTTCTTTGGGCCTGCAAGGAGAGGAGCAGGAGGAATGCTGTGACCTCTGGCTCTAAGGCAGGGGTCCTCAAACTTTTTAAACCGGGGGCCACTTCACTGTCCCTCAAACCATTGGAGGGCCGGACTATATTTTTTAAAGGGGTATTCCCATCTTGGACAATAGGGGAATATCCACCGCTGGGACCCGCACCTATATAGAGAACAGAGCCCCGAAAGTGAATGGGAGTGTACTGCGCATGCACTGACCATGCTCCCATTCATTTCTATGAGGCTGGCGGAAATAGCCTATTTTCAGCAGCCCCATAGAAATGAATGGACGGCGGCTGCTTATGCGCAGTGCGCCCTCCTTCACTTTCGGGGCTCCGTTCTCTATATCAGTGCGGGTCCCAGCGGTGGGACCCACACCTATAGGACAATGGTGGCATATCCTACCTAGCGATATGCCCCCATTGTCCAAGATGGGAAAATCCCTTTAACTATGACCAAATTCCTATGCACACTGCACATATGTTATTTTGAAGTGAAAAATACAATATAAATTTGTAAAGTTAAAATAAATCAGCAGACTTACTAGTACTTCAATGGGAACTGTGGGCCTGCTTTTGGCTAATGAGATGGTCTATGTCCGGTTCCATATTTGTCACTGCTAGTCGTAACAAGTGATGCAAGTGTGCATCAGTTAATCTAGATCTGGTTGGAGATTTCAGATGTTTCATTCTTGAAAAAGTCTGTTCACAGACATAAGTGCTGCCAAAGATGGTTACCATTTTGAGTGCATGGTTCCTGAGATTAGGATATGTCTCAGAGGGGAGAGATGCATAGAAATTAGGAAGGCTGCTTGACTTGAATGCGTCTTTCAGAGAGTCACAATTCTGCAGTTCAGCTAGTTCCATTTGGTAAATTGTATCCACATTTTCAATGTCAATAGAAAATGGGTTACGGAAAAGCTGTATGTCCTGTTCATGGAGATGAAGCTCTTTAAATCTAAATTTGAACTCCTTTTGCAAAGTTTCCAGTGAATCCACACATGTTTTGTTTGGGAATGGAACCAATGGTTTTTCTGCTAACAGGTTTTGAGTTGTGGGGAGATGGCAGAAGTTTTCCTCCTTCACTTGTTTGATGAGGAGGCCTAATTTTACTTCAAATGCTTTCACATGTGATTGCATATCACAGATGAGCTTCCCTTTTCCTTGAAGTTGCAGATTGAAACTGTTGAGTAGCTCTGTTATATCTGTCAGAAAGGCAAGGTGCCATTTCCATTCTGCATCATTGAGCTCTGGTACTTCTTTGTTTTTTGAAAGTAGAAAAGCTGTAATCTGTGGAAGTAAGTCATAGAAACGTCTCAAAACTCTCCCTCGACTCAACCAACGGACTTCTGTGTGGTACAGAACATCTTCATAGGCAACATTTAGCTCAGACAGAAATTCCTGAAATTGTCTGTGGTTTAGTGCATGAACTCTAATGAAGTTAACACAAGATACCACAATTTTCATAACAGAGTCCCACTTCAGTGATTTACAACACAGCGCTTGTTGGTGGATGAGGCAGTGTATGGTAATTGGATGAGGATGGTTATTTTTGTCCATCTCTTGTTTAATGTGAGCAATTACTCCTTTCTTAGACCCCACCATGCTAGGAGCACCATCAGTTGTCACACTGGCTAGTTTAGCCCAATCCAGCTCCAAACCATTCACAGTTTGGCAAAGCTTTTCATATATATCTGCTCCTGTGGTTGTACCTTTAATGCTTTGCAGTGCAGCAAGCTCTTCTGTGACTTCAAAATAGTCATTCGTTCCACGAATGAAAATGAGAAGTTGGGCAGAATCCCGAACATCATTGCTTTCGTCGAGTGCCAAGGAAAAATAGCAAATTTTTTTTGCAGTGGTTTGCAAATGCTGATGCAAATTGTCTCCCATTTCTTCAATCCTTCGTGTCACTGTAGGTCCCGAAAGACTCACTGTACTAAATAAATCGGACTTCTCTGGACACATCTCTTTGGCAACAGAAATAAGGCATTCTTTAACAAATTCTCCCTCCACAAATGGTCTGCCAGTGCGCGCTATTAGCTTGGCAACTTGAAAACTTGCTCGCAGTGATGAAATATTTAGCTGCTTCTGCTTCACAAAAGTATTTTGCTGAGTTGTCAATGTATGTTTCAGTTTTAATATTTTATCTTTTCTCACTTCTCCGACCAAACAATCATATTTATCTTTATGTTGAGTTTGATAGTGGCGACGCAAATTGTATTCTTTGAACACAGCAACTATATTCTGGCATATCAGACACACAGATTTTTCTTTATACCGCATGAAAAAGTAATCGTAAGTCCACTGTTCTTTGAATATCCTACACTCCGAGTCAATTTTTCTTTTTCTTGACATCATTGTTTCCTAGGGATTCAAACTTGCTATTAGTAAAATACCAATGTGTGCGTGCGTGTGTGTGTATATATATATATATATATATATATATATATATATACAGTACAGACCAAAAGTTTGGACACACCTTCTCATTCAAAGAGTTTTCTTTATTTTCATGACTATGAAAATTGTAGATCCACACTGAAGGCATCAAAACTATGATTTGACATTCAGTTGACGTTCTGGTTTGGAATAGCTATATAAGCAGGAAGATCCTTTCCATGGGACAACCATGACACTAAAATAGGATCTTCCTGCTTATATAGCCATTCCAAACCAGAACCCCCACTTACAGGCCTCTGCCCCCGATGTGGACACTTACCTCTTGCAGGCTTTTCTATGCAGACCAGCTCAGTCCCTGATGGGGTTCTGTTATATCTCCCTATATAACGGGCCAAATTGATGCGTCCTAAATCTGAACACTGAAAAGGAAACACAATCAGTAATCTATTTTACACTTCAGTTGACGTTCTGGTTTGGAATGGCTATATAAGCAGGAAGATCCTTTCCATGGGACAATCATGACACTAAAATAGGATCTTCCTGCTTATATAGCCATTCCAAACCAGAACCCCCACTTACAGGCCTCTGCCCCCCGACAAGGACACTTACCTCTTGCAGGCTTTTCCATGCAGACCAGATCAGTCCCTGACGGGGTTCTCCCTATATAACGGACGGGGTTCTCCCTATATAACGGGCCTGAAAGGAAATGCGTATACAGTCATGTGAAAAAATTAGGACACCCTTTGAAAGCATGTGGTTTTTTGTAACATTTTTAATAAAAGGTTATTTCATCTCCGTTTCAACAATACAGAGAGATTAAAGTAATCCAACTAAACAAAGAAAACTGAAGAAAAGTCTTTTCAAGATCTTCTGTAAATGTCATTCTACAAAAATGCCTATTCTAACTGAGGAAAAAGATAGGACACCCTCACATGTATTCCCTCTTAAATTGGCTCAGATCTCACACAGGTATATCACACCAGGTGCAGATAATTAGTAGATCGTTACTCTGCATGTTGAATGAGGCTTGCCCTATTTAAACCTCAGACATTTAGTTTGGTGTGCTCCTGACTGTTGAAGTGAGAGTGAGCACCATGGTGAGAGCAAAAGAGCTGTCAGAGGACTTCAGAAAAAAGATTGTAGCAGCCTATGAGTCTGGGAAGGGATTTAAAAAGATCTCAAAAGATTTTGAAATCAGCCATTCCACTGTCCGGAAGATAGTCTACAAGTGGAGGGCTTTCAAAACAACTGCCAACATGCCCAGGACTGGTCGCCCCAGCAAGTTCACCCCAAGAGCAGACCGCAAGATGCTAAAAGAGGTCTCCAAAAACCCTAAAGTGTCATCTCGAGAACTACAGCAGGCTCTGGCTACTGTTGATGTAGAAGTACATGCCTCTACAATCAGAAAGAGACTGTACAAGTTTAACTTGCATGGGAGGTGTGCAAGGAGGAAACCTTTGCTTTCCAAGAGAAACATCGAGGCCAGACTGACATTTGCCAGAGATAAAGTTGACAAAGACCAGGACTTCTGGAATAATGTTCTTTGGACAGATGAGTCCAAAATTGAATTATTTGGACACAACAGCAGAGGACATGTTTGGCGTAAACCAAACACAGCATTCCAAGAAAAGAACCTCATACCAACTGTGAAGCATGGAGGTGGAAGTGTCATGGTTTGGGGCTGCTTTGCTGCAGCAGGACCTGGTCAGCTCACCATCATAGAATCCACGATGAATTCTACTGTGTATCAGAAGGTGCTTGAAGAACATGTGAGACCATCAGTTAGAAAATTAAAGCTGAAGCGGAACTGGACCATGCAACATGACAATGACCCAAAACATACTAGTAAATCAACCAAAGATTGGCTGAAAAAGAAGAAATGGAGAGTCCTGGAATGGCCAAGTCAAAGTCCAGATTTGAATCCCATTGAGATGCTGTGGGGTGACTTGAAAAGGGCTGTACGTGCAAGAAACCCCACAAACATCTCACAGCTGAAAAAGTTCTGCATTGAGGAGTGGGGTAAAATTTCCTCAGACCGATGTCGAAGACTGGTAGATGGCTACAAGAACCGTCTCACTGCAGTTATTTCAGCCAAAGGAGGTAACACTCGCTATTAGGGGCAAGGGTGTCCTATCTTTTTCCTCAGTTAGAATAGGCATTTTTGTAGAATGACATTTACAGAAGATCTTGAAAAGACTTTTCTTCAGTTTTCTTTGTTTAGTTGGATTACTTTAATCTCTCTGTATTGTTGAAACGGAGATGAAATAACCTTTTATTAAAAATGTTACAAAAAACCACATGCTTTCAAAGGGTGTCCTAATTTTTTCACATGACTGTATAAGTAGGATGCTATTTTATTATCATGGTTGCCCCATGGAAAAAAAACTGCCAGTTGGCTGGATTGGCATGCTCTCGATTGTTTCCCAAAGAGACTTCGATAATGAAATATCAGGCTGCAAGTCTGCATTTCAATAGGTCAGATTCTGACCTATTGAAATGCAGACTGGCACCCTGATATTTCATTATCCAAGTGTCACTCTGACTGACCTGTTGACAGGCAGACTGGCATTTCGTTATCCAAGTGTCTTTGAGAGCATGCCAACCCAGCTAACTGCCCGTTTTTTCCCCCCCCACTGTCACAGTGGCCACCATTTTACTTTGCCCCACAGACAAGTGGCCGCCATTTTAATGTCCGCCGCATCGGCCCTGCCGCCCCACCACCCCCCCATTGTAAAAAATGCCCACCACACACTGTCTCCCCAATGTTAATATTACAAATGCCACACTGACACACAGTCGGGCTGTTCTCTCTGCTCCGGGCGGGCGGCGGCGCTAACTCACTCACTGTAGTTCACGCGCCAGCGTCGCCTGCGTCGCCTGAGAGGAGGCGAGTGACGTCAGTGAGCCGTAACGTACCGCCGGAGCAGAGCTGATATCGGAGGGAGGGAGCCAGGGCGCAGGAGGCGGAGAACAGATGCGAGTAAGGTTAACTGTTAAAGACCCGGCGGGCCGGATCAGAGTCCTCGGCGGGCCGCATGTGGCCCGCGGGCCGTAGTTTGAGGACCCTTGCTCTAAGGCATGGTGTTGGACTCTGAAATTACTTCCACATCATCTTCCTGCGACTGAGAGGAGGAATGAGCCATCCAATCCACAATCTCATCCTGTTTCTCCTCAACTACAATGTTGCATCTTTGCAAAGCCAGCAGGGTCAACTTCTGTCCAGATATTTGATGCTGCTACTACCCACATTTTGGCTCTGGGTCCTTCACACACATATATGCTGCTTAATTAAATTGACCCCCCCAAAAAAAAATATATAAAAAAATAAAAATTAAATTAAATTGCAACTGTGTGGAAAAATAAATGGACATTAATAGATGATTAAGGGCCATCCTGGCCTTCAGGCTCAATTTTATGTTATTACTCACAGGTAGATGGCTGCTACCTTGTGTAATTATCCCGTAATCGTGTATATATGCTGCTCAAATAAGTGGAACAAGTCCCCAAAAATATATTATTCCTTTTCAACCATGTAGAAACTGAATATACGTAAACAGATTTTGAGGCCTGTCCATTAATATTATGTTAATAGCCCCCAGGTAAATTTTTACCCTAGCCTGTCTACTGGTGTACTGATCATATATATGCTGGTTTAGTCAAGTTCAACAAGTCCCAAAAATTTTAAACTGCAACCATGTGGAAACTGAATAAATGGAAACTGATGATTGAGGCTTGATGCTAAATTTCACTTTAATACATATAGGTAGATTGCTGCTACACCTTGGGTATTGATACAGACAGCAACAGTGGCAGGATGGGACACCCCCAGCAAGGTGAGGTCTATTCATCAGAATCAGCCAGGGAATGTGAAAATGTATATGTAGCTAAATTAAATTGAACCCCCTCAAAAATTTTAAATTGCACATTACACTGTGTGGGAAGTAAACAAACATTTGAGATCTGACGCTCAATTGCACGTTAATACACTCAGTTATATTGCTTCTACACCTTGGGTATTGCTGTAGTAATCATGTGTATATATGCTGCTTAACCTCCTAATAGTCACATTAAAATTGGAAAACACTCCCAAAAATGTAACTTTTTTTATTGTAGATTTTTAATATGTCTGCAGTCTTGTTGGTGCACAACTCAGGGGAAACAATTGCATTTTAACCACTTAGTGATATAATTAATTTTAGCCTTAAGAACCAATGATATTTTTTCCCTTTGTGTTCCATTTATATATTTTTTTTTGCGTGATTAGTTGTATTTTTTATTTTTATAAACCGTTTTGGGGTGTATATAGTGTAGTAAATAACTTTTATTATTTTATTTCTAGGGAGAAAGATTAAAAAAAACTGCAATTTTAACATTATTTTGTGTAATTTATTTACAGCGTTCACTGTGTGGTAAAAATAACAACTTTATTATGTGGGTCACTATAGTGATGATAATGCCACATTTCTATATTTAGTTATTTTTCATTTCCTCCTGGATACTGTCAGCTCTTCAACTGCCCCCTCGTTCTCCAGACTGGTATCTCTGATTTGGTAGCAGCTTCACTATTCGTGAATACGAATATATAGCAATATATTATATATATTCGCGTATTCTTGAAGTGCCAATATTCGCAATTAAAATTCGAATATTCACGCTCAACACTAGGCAAACAACAGCAGTTGGGCATGTGATTAATAGACACTGTCAGCAATGCATATCTATCCATCAGCCTCAGTCAGAGGTGTGTGAAATTCCTCAGATTCATGCCGTGTTCGTTTTGACAAATGTGATGTTTTTTACAGTAGCTGAGGACATGTTGTCAATACCACCTTTATGGAAAACCCTCTTTGAGACTACACTGAAGGCTGGACAAGAAAGTATAGTCAGAGCAAACTGGCCCACTGTTCCAACCTGACTGATCAGAAGTCAATGTGGTTAGGGAACGAGATATTTGCCAGGGACAGTCCACAGTAATTTAGAAAAAGTACGCCTATTATACAGTAGATATACAGTAGTTACATTTTGATGTACCAAATTGTGACACATTTCCATAATAACAATACAATTTTTATGGGCACCTTGCTAAAAGTCTGGCTGATGACAAAGAGCAAGAAGTGCTGGTGATGACATAAAGAAGAATTACATTTTAGTGAAGGAACGGAACTGCAAATCGATTAGCTCATATCTACTGACATGGAAAACCGAGCAAACAGTGTGTAGCAGCACTCTGCTCCAAGCGCAAAGACACATGAAAATGCTGGGTCATGTGGTCCTCCATCTTCATCTTCTGTGTCCTGTTTCCCTCACTTGGGCACTGAATTTGATATGTAAAATGGCTTGTGCCACTCGTATGAACTGAATCACCAAAACGTCTTATTTGTTTAAAAGAAGAATTTTGGTGAAATTTGTGAAATCTGATTTGTTTAGAATCCATTCGCTCATCTCTAATCATAATACACATCAAGTGCTGCAGAACATTGTAATGCACATCTTATTTTCTCTCCAACATCCTAACACACAAACGCTGCAGAACATCATAGTATACACGCCAGCTTGTGTAGAACATTACTATTTATACCTCAGCTGCTGCAGGACATCATAACACACAGCTCAGGTGCTGATGAACAAAATCTACTGTCACATGTAAGGACTTTTATGTAGGAGAACGTTAGGCTACAGATGTTTATAAACCGCTGCAGACTCTACTGGTTCGTTAACTAGGAAACAAGTTTGTATAAAGTGAATATAATGTCTTCCCTCCTGATAAAGACAGATGAGTGTTGACTACTTTCCAGCATCTTGTCCTCTGGCATTCTGAATTCCACATCGTACAACTCATACTGTGGAACAAATTGTTTCCAAGCAGCAAGACTATTCTTCCTGGCAGGTGTTCTGTAGAGGACAAGTTGCCACTTTCTTGTTGCCTAAAGGCCCGCCTGTCTGTCTATCTATCTATCTATCTAGTGCCTATCTTCTTTCTATTTGTCTAAATAATATCTATCTATCTATCTGATATATATGATCTATCTATCTAATATATGATCTATCTATCTAGTGCCTATCTTCTTTCTATTTGTCTATATAATATCTATCTATCTATCTATCTATCTGATATACACTCACCTAAAGAATTATTAGGAACACCTGTTCTATTTCTCATTAATGCGATTATCTAGTCAACCAATCACATGGCAGTTGCTTCAATGCATGTAGGGTTGTGGTCCTGGTCAAGACAATCTCCTGAACTCCAAACTGAATGTCAGAATGGGAAAGAAAGGTGATTTAAGCAATTTTGAGCATGGCATGGTTGTTGGTGCCAGACGGGCCGGTCTGAGTATTTCACAATCTGCTCAGTTACTGGAATTTTCACGCACAACCATTTCTAGGGTTTACAAAGAATGGTGTGAAAAGGGAAAAACATCCAGTATGCGGCAGTCCTGTGGGCGAAAATGCCTTGTTGATGCTAGAGGTCAGAGGAGAATGGGCCGACTGATTCAAGCTGATAGAAGAGCAACGTTGACTGAAATAACCACTCGTTACAACCGAGGTATGCAGCAAAGCATTTGTGAAGCCACAACACGCACAACCTTGAGGCGGATGGGCTACAACAGCAGAAGACCCCACCGGGTACCACTCATCTCCACTACAAATAGGAAAAAGAGGCTACAATTTGCACGAGCTCACCAAAATTGGACTGTTGAAGACTGGAAAAATGTTGCCTGGTTTGATGAGTCTCGATTTCTGTTGAGACATTTATATGGTAGAGTCCGAATTTGGCGTAAACAGAATGAGAACATGTATCCATCATGCCTTGTTACCACTGTGCAGGCTGGTGGTGGTGGTGTAATGGTGTGGGCGATGTTTTCTGGGCACACTTTAGGCCCCTTAGTGCCAATTGGCCATCGTTTAAATGCCACAGGCTACCTGAGCATTGTTTCTGACCATGTCCATCCCTTCATGACCACCATGTACCCATCCTCTGATGGCTACTTCCAGCAGGATAATGCACCATGTCACAAAGCTCTAATCATTTCAAATTGGTTTCTTGAACATGACAATGAGTTCACTGTACTAAAATGGCCCCCACAGTCACCCGATCTGGGATGTGGTGGAACGGGAGCTTTGTGCCCTGGATGTGCATCCCTCAAATCTCCATCAACTGCAAGATGCTATCCTATCAATATGGGCCAACATTTCTAAAGAATGGTATCAGTACCTTGTTGAATCAATGCCACGTAGAATAAAGGCAGTTCTGAAGGCAAAAGGGGGTCCAACACCGTATTAGTATGGTGTTCCTAATAATTCTTTAGGTGAGTGTAAATTATCTATGTAATATTCTATCTATCTGATATATATATATATATATATATATATATATATATATATATTGTAGGAGAGTACCTGGGGTGGTAATAGACGGCAGGTACGTGCCACCAGGGGTCCTGGCACCGGTGGAGTAAGAGCCAGAAAAGTGCATATTGCAGCGGTTATGCTGTTAACACAGCGGATCCGGGCCGGCTCTTATTGGGAGCAGGCAGATATGCGGGCGGGTGCCTGTCTCCCCACGGTCCAGGCCAGGTTTTGCAGGGAAGGGTTAAAACCTGACCAGCAACAAGGGTGTGGTGTGCAATGTGAAGCTTCTGTGTTCTCTGGCTGTGAGAGTGAGAAGTGGAGGTGAGCTGGGCTGTGTGCTGAGGCCTGTGGAGGACTGTGCAGGATCCTGCAGCTGAAACCAGGAGGGATCCGTGTCCTGTGGCTAGAAGCAGGACCCATGGACTTACTTCACGAAAAAGGTGACATTACTCCTGGCTTTAAATAGACTTTGCTTTATGTGACTGAAACAGGCCTCAAGTAGCCAGCAGCAGGGACTTGCTGTGTTTGAACTATTGTTTTGCTGTTGTGTGTGACCACCCTCCCTATGAACTGCACCGTCTTTCACTTGTATGCACCGTGTGAATAAACAAAGCATCGTGTTTTACACCAAGACCATTCTGTGTTGCCTCTATACTGCACTCGCTACCACTGCCTACCAGAGCGGATCCCCACAATTGGTGGCTTCAGCGGGCAAACGGCAGTGAGGCTGAAAATTGTGCTGTTTGGACTGTATGTCATATATTAAGCCAGCAAGTTTTGTGGCTCCAGACAAGATGGAGGAGGCTATTAGACACTTGGTGCAAAGTAATGAGGAGGCTACTCGGAGACATGAGGAAGCCCTGAGAGACCAGCGGCAGTTGAATAGTCTACTGGCCCAGCAACTGGCGACTATGCAGGAGTCCATGCGGGTGTTACAACAACAAGCCGTCCCGGGGGGGCACCGCAATCCTACCTGCTGCCCGGGATAAGGTGCGCTCAGCGTTAAGAAAGATGGGCCCCGAAGAGGATATCGAGGCGTTCCTGATGGTCTTCGAACGCACTGCGGAACAGGAAAGGTTACCGGCAGAACAGTGGGCCGAAGTAGTGGCGCCATTTTTAGTGGGAGACGCACAAAGGGCCTACTTCGACCTCAGTCAGGAGGAAGCCAAAAGCTATAGGAGGCTGAAGGGGGAGGTGTTGGCTCGTCTTGGGGTTAATACCTATGTGCGTGCACATCGAGTCTACCGGTGGGCCTTCTCCGAGTCCCGGCCTGCTCGGTCCCAGGCCTATGACCTGTTACACCTGGTAAGAAAATGGCTGCAGCCTGAGACATTGAGCCCCTCGCAGATGGTGGAACGGGTGGTGGTTGATCGTTTGGTGCGCACACTGCCAAGGGCCATACAGCGCTGGGTTGGTCAGGGAGACCCCGGCAACCTGGATCAGTTAGTAAGCCTTGTCGAGAGGTATGTGGCAACCCAGGACTTGGTGCGGGACTCAACGCAGGCGCAGGAATCCCGTCGGGCTCCCTCTCAGGCTAGGGATCCGGAAAAAGGGACCCAACCACAAAGGGGGGGGAAGGCTAGTCCTACTCCAGGGAAGAGAGACTGGGGAGGGACCACGGGGATTCAATGTTGGCACTGCCACGGCCTGGGACATAGGGCAGCGAACTGTCCTCAAACACCTGAACCCATGGACTGCGGGTTCGCTCGCCGGTCCTCTTTCTTTGCCCGGCCTGTATGTACCGCGGATGCCAGGCCGACCACCGATATGCCACCTCTGTGCCAAGTCTTGGTCGATGGGCATCTGATTAATGCTTTGCTGGACTCGGGGAGCCTGGTGACCCTAGTGCATGAGTCCTTAGTGTCTGAGACACTCCCAGAGAAGCAAACCCTGTCCATTGTCTGTATCCATGGGGACCGCCGGGAGTACCCCACTGCCAGGGTTACCATGTCCTGTGTTGGGCAAAGAGGTGCAGCATGTCGTCGGAGTGGGACGCCAAATCCCTTATGCCGCCATACTGGGAAGGGATTTTCCTTTGTTCTGGACTCTGTGGAAGAGCAATATGCCTTCCCTTAGGGACAGACGACAATCGGGCCCAGTGCCTGAGGATCCCGATGCAGGGATACCAGCTGTAGGGGTCACCACATCACCCGTAGAGTGTCATCCCGATAGGTTTCCCCTAGAGGTGTTGGCAGGCGAATCCGTGGAAACCCCGTCCATCCCGGACCTGGAGGTATCCCGTGACACGTTCGGGACCGCCCAGCTCCAGGATCCGACATTATTACGGGCGAGGGAAGGGGTGACAGTGGTAAATGGGGTGGCTCAGCACCCAGGGGCCGACTCGGTGTTTCCCCATCTGGCTTTTAACCAGGACCTGCTGTATAGGGTGGACAAAGTGCAGCACGAGGTAGTGGAGCAGCTGGTGGTACCCCAGCCATACCGCCGTGTGGTACTGGACTTGGCCCACTCCCACGTGCTGGGAGGACATTTGGGCGTAAAAAAAACCCAAGAGCGGATTCTGCAAAGGTTCTATTGGCCCGGGGTTTATGAGGAGGTCAAAAGGTTTTGCCAATCCTGTCCAGTGTGTCAGATGACGAGCCCCCAGCCCCACTATCGCAGTCCCCTAGTACCCATGCCCATCATCGAGGTCCCCTTCGAAAGAATAGGGATGGATCTGGTAGGCCCCATAAACAAGTCGGCCAGAGGGCACCAGCATATCTTGGTGGTCTTAGACTATGCCACCAGATATCCTGAAGCGATCCCACTACGTCATACTTCTGCTAAGCTCATAGCTAAAGAACTCATGGGTATGTTCGCAAGGGTGGGGATTCCAAAAGAGATCCTGACCGACCAGGGGACGCCCTTCATGTCTAAGGTGACGAGGGAGCTCTGCAAGCTTTTAGGGGTTAAACGGTTGCACACGTCCGTATACCATCCTCAGACCGACGGACTAGTGGAACGCTTTAACAAAACCCTAAAAACTATGCTTAAAAGAACCGTAGCCAAAGACGGAAAGGATTGGGACCTGTTGCTGCCGTACGTATTGTTCGCAGTGCGAGAAGTGCCCCAGGCATCTACGGGATTCTCGCCCTTCGAGCTATTATACGGTCGACGGCCAAGAGGGTTGCTGGACATCGCAAAAGAGGCGTGGGAGCAACAGCCCACCCCCCACAAGAGTATTATAGAGCATATAGAAAAGATGCAGGACCGTATAGAGACAGTCCTACCAATCGTCCGAGAACACATGGAAGCCGCCCAACTGGCACAGAGCCGGGTATACAACCGGAGTGCCCAGGTCCGGACATTTAACCCGGGTGACCGGGTACTGGTGCTAGTCCCCACCATTGACAGTAAGTTTTTGGCACGGTGGCAAGGTCCCTACGAGGTGAAAGAGAAGGTGGGGTCAGTGAATTACAAGATATCCCAGCCAGGCCGGCGGAAGCCAGAACAAGTATATCATGTAAATTTACTGAAATCGTGGAGAGATAGGGAGTGTCTCATTGGGGACAGCCCAAGCACTGTCTTGTCTGCGGGGAAGATCCCAGCTCCACCCGAGGTCCGGGAGGGCACCTCCGCGGTAAAGATAGCGGGTGGTCTGTCGACTAAACAAGCTCAGGAAGCCAAAGAGTTGGTGAGTCGAAATAGGGACGTATTCTCTGAGCTTCCTGGTCGAACTTCGGTAGTCCGACATGACATCGTCACCGAGCCCCACGTCAGGGTACGGTTAAAGCCGTATCGTGTACCGGAGGCCCGGCGACAGGCCATTTCAGAAGAAGTAAGGTCCATGTTGAGGTTAGGGGTGATTGAGGAGTCAAGGAGCGAGTGGGCCAGCCCCATAGTCCTCATCCCAAAACCTGACGGTACTCTGCGCTTCTGCAATGACTTTAGAAAGCTCAACGAAGTGTCGAAATTCGATGCCTACCCCATGCCCCGGGTAGACGAGCTCATAGAACGGCTAGGGAAAGCTCGCTATTTCTCGGTCCTCGACCTCACAAAAGGATATTGGCAGGTGCCTCTCACGGAGGCGGCAAAGGAGAAGACTGCCTTTGTCACCCCCGAGGGGTTATTTCAGTACCAAGTTTTGCCCTTTGGCCTACATGGCGCTCCAGCCACCTTCCAGCGATTGATGGACGTCATCCTACGGCCCCATCGTCCATATGCTTCGGCATATCTGGACGACATCATCGTGTTTAGCCAGGACTGGGAGAGTCACCTGCCCAAGGTACAGGCCGTAGTCGATTCACTTAGAAAAGCTGGACTGACGGCCAACCCAAAAAAGTGTTCGCTCGGGTTCGAGGAGGTCCGGTACCTGGGATACGTGATTGGGCGGGGAGTTGTCAAACCCCAGGTAGACAAGGTTGAGGCGATCAAGAGCTGGCCCAGACCTCTTACCACCAAGCAAGTACGTTCGTTCCTAGGGATGATAGGATATTACATGCGCTTTATCCCCAACTTTGCCACAGTAGCGGCCCCATTGACAAGACTTTTAAAGGGGAGGAAGACGGTGATGGTCCGCTGGGATGAGCAGGCGGAGGAGGCATTCTCCCGTTTGAAGTCGGCTCTGTGTGGGTCCCCGGTTTTGGTGACACCCGACTTCACACGGGAATTTGTCGTTCAGACGGACGCCTCTGGAGTGGGCCTAGGGGCAGTACTCTCTCAGGAAATCAGTGGGGAGGAACACCCTGTTGTCTTCCTGAGTCGCAAACTCACCCCAGCGGAAACCAGGTACAGTGTGGTAGAGAGAGAATGCCTGGCCATTAAGTGGGCCCTCGAGTCCCTTAGGTACTATCTGTTAGGGAGAAGGTTCCGTCTGGTGACCGACCATTCCCCTCTCCAGTGGATGAGCCGGGCCAAGGAGGGGAGTGCCCGGGTCACCAGATGGTTCTTGTCCCTCCAGAATTTTAAGTTCAGTGTCGAACACAGGGCAGGCCGCTTACAGGGGAATGCCGATGCCCTTTCCCGGGTACACTGTTGTACATGTGTCCAACCCCTCAGGATTGAACAGGGTGTGCAACCCTTCAGGGTTGAACAAAGGGGGGGGATATGTAGGAGAGTACCTGGGGTGGTAATAGACGGCAGGTACGTGCCACCGGGGGTCCTGGCACCGGTGGAGTAAGAGCCAGAAAAGTGCATATTGCAGCGGTTATGCTGTTAACACAGCGGATCCGGGCCGGCTCTTATTGGGAGCAGGCAGATATGCGGGCGGGTGCCTGTCTCCCCACGGTCCAGGCCAGGTTTTGCAGGGAAGGGTTAAAACCTGACCAGCAACAAGGGTGTGGTGTGCAATGTGAAGCTTCTGTGTTCTCTGGCTGTGAGAGTGAGAAGTGGAGGTGAGCTGGGCTGTGTGCTGAGGCCTGTGGAGGACTGTGCAGGATCCTGCAGCTGAAACCAGGAGGGATCCGTGTCCTGTGGCTAGAAGCAGGACCCATGGACTTACTTCACGAAAAAGGTGACATTACTCCTGGCTTTAAATAGACTTTGCTTTATGTGACTGAAACAGGCCTCAAGTAGCCGGCAGCAGGGACTTGCTGTGTTTGAACTATTGTTTTGCTGTTGTGTGTGATCACCCTCCCTATGAACTGCACCGTCTTTCACTTGTATGCACCGTGTGAATAAACAAAGCATCGTGTTTTACACCAAGACCATTCTGTGTTGCCTCTATACTGCACTCGCTACCACTGCCTACCAGAGCGGATCCCCACAATATATATATATATATATATATATATATATATATCTTTACATCTACATTTTTATTTGCAATAATTTCTTTAAAAAGTTTTAAAAATAGTTGTTGCAAAATAAAAATCTAAATAAATAATGAAAAATAAATTTTACAAAAAAAGAATATTGACCAAAATGCAATAAGACTATCATTAGGAAACATACCACCAGCATACAGCACAAACTTCTAAAAACTGCTTAAAGGAACTGTGCAAGAAAGGGAGGGGGGAGTTTTGCAAACCACTCTACCCCCCACCCCCACACACACACTTGGTCAGACCTGTAAATGGAAGCTTACTTACCTGCTTCCAAGTGCTGGTTCCCAGGTCCTTCTCCTCTATGCCTGCGATGGGCTCCTTGACTATAATGATCCAGTTTGACATTGTTTGCAGCCAATCACTGGCTGCGGTGGTGACTGGCTACCCATATGCCATAACCAATGGTTACATGATTCTAGGGGATTCAGTCTCCCCTGTGGTCAGTGATTGCCTGTGGCAATGTGAAACCAGATGTTTACAGCAAGGGAGCCCACAATGGAGCATTGCAGACCTGGAAGAGATGGACTGAAGTTCTGGTGATTCATTTTGAGCGAATGGCACACACCATTTTACATATCAAATTCAGTGCACTAGTGAGGGAAACAAGACACAGAAGATGAAGATGGAGGATCACATCACTAGCATTTGCATGCGTCTTTGCCATTGGAGCAGAGTGCTGCTAAATACACTGTTTGCTCACTTTTCCATGTCAGTAGAGATGAGCAAATCGATTTGCAGTTCTGTTCCTTGACAAAAATGTAATTCTTCTTTATGTCATCACTTTTACCCTTTGTCATCAGCCAGACTTTTAGCAAGGTGCCCATTATTGTCATTAAGGAAATGTGTCACAGTTCTGCTCCTTCATCAAAATGTGATTCTACTGTATATTATGCGCACTTCTAGATGGCTGTTTAAAATTGTCTCATTTTCAAAATCACTGTGGACGCTTTCCCTGGTAGATAGATAGATAGACGTGTGACAATGATTGGAACTGTATCAACAACATCTTCTTTACCAACACAGGCCACATCGTCAGATGGATTAATTTATTCTACTCCTACATCTCGTTTTTTAGGTCGAGACCTAGATCCAGCCGGACCAGACGAGGGGGCAGGAGACAACAAAGATGGTGGAAAAGACAGACAGACGAGACCTCAAAGGATGAACTCAGGAAACAGTAGTGGTAAATATCTCATCTGTCTCCTTAGCCTCTGCACAATTGTCTGTCGTAGGCCTCATGCACACGACCGTTGTGTGCATCCGTGGCCGTTGTGCCATTTTCAGTTTTTTTTCGCGGATCCATTGACTTTCAATGGGTCCGTGGAAAAATCAAAAAATGCACCGTTTTGCAGCCGAGGCCGTGATCCGTGTATCCTGTCCGTCAAAAAAATAAGACCTGTCCTATTTTTTTGACGGACAACGGTTCACTGACCCATTTAAGTCAATGGGTCCGTGAAAGAACACGGATGCACACAAGATTGGCATCCGTGTCCGTGATCCGTGGCCATAGGTTGCTTTCATACAGACGGATCCGAAGATCCGTCTGCATAAAAGATTTTTCAGATCTAAGTTTTCACATCGTGAAAACTCATATCCGACAGTATATTCTAACACAGAGGCGTTCCCATGGTGATGGGGACGCTTCTAGTTAGAATACACTACAAACTGTGTACAAGACTGCCCCCTGCTGCCTGGCAGCACCCGATCTCTTACAGGGGGCCGTGATCAGCACAATTAACCCCTTCAGGTGCGGCACCTGAAGGGGTTAATTGCACTATAATATCCCCAGTTTGAATATCATTGGTGGCCAGTGCGCCCCCCCCCCTCCCTCCCTCTATTGTAATAATAGCTTGGTGGCCAGTGTGCGCCCCCCATCGGGCCCCCCCTTCCTCCCTCTATTGTAATAAATCGTTGGTGGCCAGTGTGCGCCCCCCATCGGCCCCCCCCCCCTCTATAGCAGTAACAACATTGGTGGCCAGTGTGCGGCCTCCCATCTCCCCCCCCCCCATCATTGGTGGCAGCGGAGTTCCGATCGGAGTCCCAGTTTAATCGCTGGGGCTCCGATCGGTAATCATGGCAACCAGGACGCTACTGCAGTCCTAGTTGCCATAATTACTTAGCAATAGTACAATAGTAGAAGATTCCTAGTTACCTGCTTGCTGCTGCGATGTCTGTGTCCGGCCGGGAGCTCCACCTACTGGTAAGTGACAGGTCTGTGCGGCGCATTGCTAAATGAACTGTCACTTACCAGTAGGAGGAGCTCCCGGCCGGTCACAGACATCGCAGCAGCAAGCAGGTAAGTATGAATATTCTACTATTGTACTATTGCTAAGTAACCATGGCAACCAGGGCTGCAGTAGCTTCCTGGTTGCCATGGTTACCGATCGGAGCCCCAGCGATTAAACTGGGACTCCGATCGGAACTACGCTGCCACCAATGATCGGGGGGGGGATGGGAGGCCGCGCACTGGCCACCAATGTTGTTACTGGTATAGAGGGAGGGGGAGCCGATGGGGGGTGCACACTGTGCCACCAACGATTTATTACACTAGAGGGAGGAAGGGGGGCCCGATCGGGGGCGCACACTGTGCCACCAACGATATTCAAACTAGGGAGGGGGGGGTCTGCCCCCTGCTGCTTGGCAGCCCTGATCTCTTACAGGGGGATATGATAGTACAATTAACCCCTTCAGGTGCGAAACCTGAGGAGTTAATTGTGCTGATCACGGCCCCCTGTAAGAGATCGGGTGCTGCCAGGCAGCAGGGGGCAGTCATGTACACAGTTTGTAGTATATTCTAACCTGAAGCGTCCCCATCACCATGGGAACGCCTCTGTGTTAGAATATACTGTCGGATCTGAGTTTTACGATGTAGCTCATATCCGACAGTATATTCTAACATAGAGGCGTTCCCATGGTGATGGGGACGCTTTAAGTTAAAATATACCATCGGATTGGAGAAAACTGCAATCCGATGGTATAAAAGAACTCCAGACATTACATTGAAAGTCAATGGGGACGGATCCGTTTGAAATGGCACCATATTGTGTCAACGTCAAATGGATCCGTCCCCATTGACTTGCATTGTAATTCAGGACGGATCCGTTTGGCTCCGCACGGCCAGGCGGACACCAAAACGACTTTTTTTTCATGTCCGTGTATCCTCCAAAAATCAAGGAAGACCCACGGACGAAAAAACGGTCACGGATCATGGACCTACGGACCCCGTTTTTGCGGACCGTGAAAATAAACTGTCGTGTGCATGAGGCCTTACAAAAATGTTTGTCATTCTGCCCTTCCAGACAAACAGACTGGTTCCAGTTAGAACTAGATTTATAGAGATTTTTCAGATCTGTTGCATTAAAAGTATGGTTTGATAAGCAACAAGCCACACCACAATTGACATCTGAACCATATGCTGAACTCAAACTTGATGATGTACAACTTTTTGTTAAGAGCGAGTTTATGGCATCTATTAATCATATTGCCATTGACACTTTCATCAATGCTGTAAAATCTGATTTGGAACAGTTGAAATTTTTTGATGCAGACAGGTATCATTTTAGAAGGAACTTAACAGCTGCAGAGACCAATGCCTTTAGGGAACTTTCTGGGAACCCTTCTCTGACAATTAAACCTGCAGATAAGGGTGGGGCAGTGGTCGTTATGAATACTACGGATTACCTGAGTGAGATTTCTAGAAAGTTAAGTGATGGGAATGTATATCGTAAATTGACAGGAGATCCTAAGTTTGAGATTCTTAGACCCATAAGGGGCATCTTAGATCTAGCCAAGGATGAAGGCACTACCGGTATTGATGAAAAGTTATACTCTTTTTTTGTATGTGGATCATCCTCGGACACCGTTATTATATGTATTACCGAACATACATAAATCCCTTACTTCCCCTCCAGATCTTTCGATAGTATCTGGTGTTGGATCACTTTTTTCACAGATAGCCATTTTCCTAGATAGGATTTTGGCCCCATTGGCAAGCTCAGCTAAATCATATATACGTGACACCACACACTTTTTAAATGTCATCAGGGAAATTCAGCTGCCCACACAGGTCATTCTGGCAACATTCGATGTGAGTTTGTACACCTCGATTTCTCACACTTGAGGCATCGACTCGGTCAGAGCGCGCCTTAATAACACTCCCTATACCGCGAGATGCAAGGAGTTTTTGATTTCATTGTTGGATGTGATACTTACTAATAACAATTTCATGTTCCAGGACGATTTTTACATTCAGCTACGCGGGACCGCAATGTGGTCAAACGTAGAGCCAAGTTATGCAAACATCTTTATGTCACATTTAGAGGAGTGATTTAACTATGTGAGCCACCACTTCAGACAGGTTCTGGGGTGGTGGCGTTACATAGATGACGTCTTCCTCCTTTGGACAGGCACATTGTCGGCACTACACTTCTTAAATGAACTAGACCCTGAAGTTAAATTCACCTTAGTTTCATCAGATCTTTTGATGTAAAAGTGAGGAGAGTGGGCGACCACCTAAATACTGATTTATACATGAAATCCACAGATAAAAACACTCTACTTCTATATGACAGTAATTATCCCAAACCCATGCTAAAATCTTTACCTTTTAGCCTGTTAAAAGGATTGTAGGAAATGAGACAGATCTGGAGAATAGGCTGATGGACATGGGGGACAATTTCATTAAGTGACGGTGCCCTAAAAAGCTTGTGAACACACATATTAACAGGGTTTTAACCCCTTAGGGACCCATGACGTATCGGTACGGCATGTTTCCCGAATCCTTAAGGACCCATGACGTACCGGTACGTCATGGCTTTAATTCGCGATTCCGGCGCCGCGGGGGTTAATCGGAACGGGATGCCGGCTGAAATCATTCAGCCGGCATCCCGTAACAACGCAGGGGGGGGGGTCATTTGACCCCCCCGTATAGACGATCGCAGAAAACCGCAGGTCCATTCAGACCTGCGGTTTTCTGCGTTTCCGGTCCATTCGGGTGTGCTGTGACCCGATGAACCGGAAAAAGACTGCGATCGGTGGCGTAATTTTACACCACCAATCGCAGTCCGAGGATTTGAGGAGGCGGTGCTGGCCCTGGTGCTGAACACTGCTGTCCAGGGTGCTGATTGGTGCAGGGGAGAGAGGCGCGAGATTCAAACTTCCTGCGCTCCTCTCTCCCCTCCTCTTCCTGTCCAGCACCCTGACCGTGCAGCATCGTCCAGCTCCTGTGTCCCCCTAATCGGCATCCATCACCCTCCTGCACCCATCGCCACTCAGGTAGGTTAGGGTCAGTGAGGGAGAGGCACCATTAGGAAGGGAAAGAAGGGAAAAGTTAGTTAGGAAAAAAAAAAAAAAAAGAACTTTTACACAAAACTTTTTTGATCCATCTATCAGACCCCAGAGCCCCCCCTGCCACTTGCCCCCCACCACCACCAGCCCTCCCCCAGCCCCCCCCCCTCACCACTAGCCCCCTTACCACCACTTTTTTTTTATTTTTCCTAACTCGCTGACTGGTCGGCACTTTAGCGTCCGTCCACTGTTAGCGCATCGCCTGCCCCACCGCTGATCAGCGTTGTACCGCTGATCAGCAACTTTGAACTTTTTATTTTTTTTTCCCTAACACTTGCCCCTTTATTTTCCTTTTTTTAGTACGCGAACACCCGTTGCCCCCACACACACGCACATATAATAAAGGTTTCCACACACGCACACCTACACGCACACACACCCATGGCCCGCCGGGTGTTCTCGGCCGAGGAGGCATACGCCCAGATTGCCTCCGACTCCGAGAGCCCCAGTGAGGATGAGGATGACCCCACATTCCTTCTGTCATCCGCATCCTCCTCATCATCATCGGATGACGATGAGCCACCAAGGCGGCGGAGACGCCGCCAGGCGGAGCCAGGGGCCACACATGCTAGGGATCCTGTGGCCCACCCTAGTACGAGCCGCCCTGGGGTTCGTACTGGTTTCCCGGCCCACCAAATAAGTTCACCGGAGCCCCCTGCCGATGAACTTAGCTGGTGTCCCCCAGTGGACTTTGAGCCTGAGATTCCGGATTTCGCTGGCAATCCTGGAATCCAGATTCCCACAGTGGGGTTTACTGAAATAGACTTTTTTAGTTTTTTTTTCAGTAACCCACTGGTGAATTTGATGGTGGAGCAGACGAATCTGTACGCCCAACAGTTCGTCGCTCAAAATCCAGGCTCATTTTTGGCTAGACCCGGTGGCTGGACGCCGGTCAGTGCAGCCGAAATGAGGACATTTTGGGGCCTCGTGCTGCATATGGGTCTAGTCCAAAAACCCAGTGTCAGGCAATACTGGAGTGGGGACGTCCTATACCAGACCCCACTGTACAGTATGGTCATGACACGTCCCCGGTTTGAGGCCATCCGGAAATGTCTGCATTATTCCGATAATGCAGCATGTCCACCCCGAGGTGATCCTGCCTATGACCGGCTGTATAAGATACGGCCGGTCATCGATCACTTTGGGTGCCACATTTCAGCAGGCCTACGTACCTGGAAGGGAGGTCGCGGTTGATGAGTCTCTCGTTGCGTTCAAGGGGAGACTCAGTTTCCGCCAATACATTCCCACAAAGCGGGCGAGGTATGGCGTGAAGCTATACAAAATTTGTGAGAGTACCTCAGGGTACACTTACAAATTTCGTGTGTACGAGGGGCGAGATTCCCGTATTCAACCCCCAGAATGTCCCCCCACTCTGGGTGTTAGCGGGAAACTCGTGTGGGACCTTATGCACCCACTGCTGGATAAGGGTTACCACTTGTACGTGGATAACTTTTATACCAGCATTCCCTTGTTCAGGTCCCTTGCCGCCAGATCCACGTTCGCTTGTGGGACCGTGCGGAAAAATCAGCGCGGCCTCCCTGCCCACCCCCTCCAGGTACCTATCCCCAGGGGTGAGACCCGTGCACTTACCAGTGGAAACCTGTTGCTGGTCAGGTATAAGGACAAGAGGGATGTCCTTATGCTGTCCACAATCCACGGTAACAGCACCACCCCAGTCCCTGTGCGAGGTACCGCGGCAATGGTCCTCAAGCCCGATTGTATCGTCGACTACAATCGGTATATGGGAGGAGTTGATCTCTCTGATCAAGTCCTCACGCCATATAATGCCATGCGCAAAACCCGGGCATGGTACAAAAAAGTTACGGTCTACATGGTGCAGGTTGCCATGTACAACTCTTTTGTACTATCCCGAAGCGCTGGCAGCACAGGGACATTCCTCCAATTCTATGAGGCAGTCCTCAAAGACCTGATCTTTTCGGACCGGGAAAGAGCAGGCCGGAGTACCTCGGGAACTGGAGGCGCCCGGATCGTCCCTGGCCAACACTTTCCAGGTGTGGTCCCCCATACTGGAAAGAAGGGACGAACCCAAAAAAGATGCAGTGTGTCACAAGAGGGGGATACGGAAGGACACCACCACTCAATGTGACACGTGCCCCGATCATCCGGGCCTCTGCGTTATCGATTGCTTCAGGGAGTATCACACTTCCATGGAGTACTAAATTTTTATAATCCCCAACAGTCCACTAGAGAACATAAAACACTATGGCTCTTAGACTTTGGAGACACAGAAAAATATTAGTTTTAGAGCAGGCATCCTCAAACTGCGGCCCTCCAGATGTTGTAAAACTATAACTCCCAGCATGCCCAGACAACCTACAGCCATCAGCAGGGCATGGTGGGAATTGTAGTTTTACAACATCTGGAGGGCCGCAGTTTTTAGGATGCCTGCTTAGTGTCTCCAAAGTCTGAGAGCCATACATATTGGGCATCGTCGCGTGCGTAAAAGTCGTCGCTATAAAAATAACATTTGACCAAATGCCTCGAATGAACGGTGTTAAAAATATAAAACAAAAACGGTGCCAAAACACCCATTTTTGGGCAAAATTTCAATTTGAATCCCTTTTGCCGGTAATAAAGCAAGGGTTAACAGCCAAACAAAACTCAATATTTATGGCCCTGATTCTGTAGTTTGCAGAAACACCCCATATGTGGTCGTAAATGGCTATATAGCCGCACGGCAGGGCATAGAACGAAGGGAACTCCATACGGTTTCTGGAAGGCAGATTTTGATGGACAGTTTTTTTTTTGACACCATGTCCCATTAGAAGCCCCCCCTGATGTAGCCTAGACTAGAAACTCCAAAAAAGTGACCCCATCTAAGAAACTACACCCCTCAAGGTATTCAAAAGTTACTTTACAAACTATGTTAACCCTTTAGGTGTTCCACAAAACTAAATAGCGAATGTAGAAACATTTTTAGAATTTAACTTTTTTTGTTACATTGCCTCAAAAAAGAGTAATATAGAGCAACCAAAAATCATATTTACCCCTAAAATAGTCCCAAAACAACAACCACCTTATCCTGTAGTTTCCTAGATGGGGTCACTTTTATGGAGTTTCTACTCTAGGGGTGCATCAGGGGGCTTGAAAGGGTACATGGTGTAAATAAACCAGTCCAGCAAAATCTGCCTTCCAAAAACCATATGACGTTCCCCTCCTTCTATGTCCTGCCGTTTGGCCAAACAGTAGTTTACGACCACATATGGGGTGTTTCTGCAAACTACAGAATCAGGGCAACCCATTTTGAGTTTTGTTTGGCAGTTAACCCTTGTTTTACTCCTGGAAAAAATTGATTATATTGGAAAATTTTCCAAAAAATAGAAATTTCTAAATTGTTTCTCCATCTGCCATTAACTCTTGTGGAACACCTAAAGGGTTAACAAAGTTTGTAAACCCAGTTTTGAATACCTTGAGGGGTGTACTTTCTTAGATGGAGTCACTTTTTTGAAATTTCTATTCTAGGGGTGCAACAGGGGGCTTCAAATGGGACATGGTATAAACAAAACCAGTCCTGCAAAATCTGCCTTCCAAAACCCATATGGCGTTCCCCTCCTTCTATGTCCTCCCGTTTGGCCAAACAGTAGTTTACGACCACATATGGGGTGTTTCTGCAAACTACAGAATCAGGGCAACCCATTTTGAGTTTTGTTTGGCAGTTAACCCTTGTTTTACTCCTGGAAAAAATTGATTATATTGGAAAATTTTCCAAAAAATTGAAATTTCTAAATTGTTTCTCCATCTGCCATTAACTCTTGTGGAACACCTAAAGGGTTAACAAAGTTTGTAAACCCAGTTTTGAATACCTTGAGGGGTGTACTTTCTTAGATGGAGTCACTTTTTTGAAATTTCTATTCTAGGGGTGCAACAGGGGGCTTCAAATGGGACATGGTATAAACAAAACCAGTCCTGCAAAATCTGCCTTCCAAAACCCATATGGCGTTCCCCTCCTATGTCCTCCCGTTTGGCCAAACAGTAGTTTACGACCACATATGGGGTGTTTCTGCAAACTACAGAATCAGGGCAACCCATTTTGAGTTTTGTTTGGCAGTTAACCCTTGTTTTACTCCTGGAAAAAAAAATTTATATTGGAAAATTTTCCCAAAAATAGAAATTTCTAAATTGTTTCTCCATCTGCCATTAACTCTTGTGGAAGACCTAAAGGGTTAATAAAGTTTGAAAAAACAGTTTTGAATACCTTGAGGGGTGTAGTTTCTAGAATGGGGTCATTTTTGGGAGGTTTCTATTATCTAAGCCTCACAATATGACTGCAAACCTGAACTGGTCCATAAAAAGTGGGATTTTGAAGATTTCTGAAAAATTTCTAAATTTGCTTCGAAACTTCTAAGCCTTGTAACATCCCCAAAAAATAAAATATCATTCCCAAAATGCTACACACATGAAGTAGACATATGGGGAATGTAAAGCCATCACAATTTTTGGGGGTATTACTATGTATTACAGAAGTAGAGAAACTGAAACTTTGAAATTTGCTAATTTTTCAAAAAAAATTGTAAAAATTTTATTTTTTTGTGCAAAAAAATTTACTTTTTTGACCCAATTTTAGCAGTGTCATGAAGTACAATATGTGACGAAAAAACTATCTCAGAACGGCCTGGGTAAGTCAAAGCGTTTTAAAGTTATGAGCACTTAAAGGGACACTGGTCAGATTTGCAAAAAATGGCCAAGTCCTTAAGGTGAAATAGGGCTGAGTCCTTAAGGGGTTAAGTCTTTCTAGAGAAATTCTTTTACAGAGTACAAGGATAAATACACCTAAATCTAGTCACATCCCTTTTGTTTCTCATTTTACCTCCATGAGCACTCAAGTGGGTAATACCTTGAGGAAACACTGGCCCATCTTGGGTAGTAATTTTAGAAATATACTGGAATTTCATATTCCACCTTTACTGTCCTACCGCCGTACATTTAACCTTAGGGATCAGCTAGTGCAGGCAGTTGTGGGCACGACAAAAACGTACACTACGAGCCTAGTTTGGTTCCCCGTGTCATAATTGTGTCAACTGTTCTCTAATGCTCAAGGGCTCCTCTTTTATTCATCCTGAGACTGGGACATGTTATGATATCAAGCAATTTTTGACCTGTGATTCCACATATGTAGTTTATCTACTTGAATGTCCTTGTCATCTACTGCATGTGGCAGAAACTACGTGGGATGTCAAAACTCGATTAAACCAACATCGTTATACTATCCTTTAGAAAAAATTGGATTTACCGGTATCTAAACATTTCACTGAGGCCAAGCACACTGAAAGGGATTTGTGGTTCACAATTATTGATCTGGTTACTATGCCCAGACAAGGAGGTGATCGATTAGCCATTTAAAAAAACGTGAACTTTATTAAATATATCATCTACAAACCTTAAGACCTAATGGACTAAATGCTGAATTTAGGGTGACGTAGCTCCATTACTTCTGATGCGTTTTTATCTTGTCTGTTTTCTGGGGAAAGACCAGTGCTATTTGTAATTTATTTTTTTCTCTTTTTTTATATTTTTAGAGTTTTTGTAAGCGCAGACATGCAGGACTGGTGCAAGGATTTTTGCCACCCTAGGCAAAAGCTAATTTTTCCGCCCCCCCTTGACCCCATCTATTGACCACGCCCTTTGACCCGTCCCTTTTTTGTCACCCACCTAGTCATACAGAATGTACCCTTCATTGTGGAAAGGACACGTTTTCTCCCTCCAGCTACATACCATGTCATCTACAGATCCCCACAAGTGTCATCCACAGATCCCCAGAAGTGTCACCGACAGATCCCCGCAAGTGTCACTCACAGATCCCCTCCCTGCCCAGGGCCGCCTCCTAGCTAATTTATTAACTTCACTTGCCGCTGAGGTAAATGCAGAGAAGCGCCGTAATATCGCACAGGTGTTCTGGATACAGTAGTCTGCGCCCGTGCTGAGGTGTGCTGGAAGATGGCGCATGCGCACTTCGCACGACGATGCCTCTGCCAGTAGTCCGCACGGCCCGGGCGCAGACTACTGTATCCAGTGCGCCTGTGCGAGATTATGGCGCTTCTCTGCATTTACCTCAGCGGCAAGTGAAGTTAATAAATTAGCTAGGAGGCGGCGCTGCGGGCCGGATAAAAAGGTCCTAATGCTAAGCCTGGCCAGAGTGGCGCCAGCGCTCCCAGCAAGAGTGTGCTCTACGCGGTGGCGTAATTTGCTTATGGGTGCCGCCGGCCCTGCATAAATGTGATCGGACCATGGGTCAAATGTGCGTTCCACTGATGTGCTCCGTCTGGATGAGGGAAGTGTGTGCTCTATCCAAGCGTGCGCAGTTGGCTGATTGCTATGCTAAAAGTGCGTAGGTTTTCGCGCACGCCGGGAACCATCTGTTACATCGGGATCCATGCTGGCTAAGTGTCCACTGCTTTGTTTTCAATTAAATGTTTTTAATTCTGCACACATGCACAATTGCTGATTAATAAATGTATATGAATTATAGAGACACCTGTATGAATTATTACACTATATGCTAATCATGAAAAAATACACAATCATGCATGTCTGTATATAATCAAATATGAATATAATCAATCATGTAATTACACTTTTTTTGCACAAATATGTTAATGAATTATATTGAGAATCCTAATTATAAGCACATAGCACCTTTGTATACTGTCACTGCTTGAGAAAGGTCCCAGTGAGTGGTCCGAAACGTTGCTGTCTGGGGATTTAAAATATACTTTTTGATACACATTTGGGAAGTGCTGTGGATTATTTTTCTTGTAGCTAGCTAGCTAGATAGATAGATATGAGATAGATAGATAATAGATAGATAGATAGATATGAGATAGATAGATAGATAGATACTTTCGGTTTTGCTCCCATTTTGCATGAGCTGAACTGAAAGATCTTAAACATTTTCTTTGCACTTCTCCTTTGCCGAGATAATCCCTCCCACTTCAGAGGTGTGGCATATCAAGGTGCTGATTAGACAGCTCAGTGTAGATAGATAGAAATATAGATAGATATGAGATAGATTGACAGACAGTATCTGATCTGTAAGGGTCCGACACCCTAGACCCACGCCGATCAGCTGATTGAGAAGGCAGCGTCGCTTCTGTGAATGTCTCTTACCAAGCACAGCACCATACTGTACATAGGGAGAATTTACCATGAGGGAAATATTTGAAGTCAGTTCTGCTTGAGTCTGTGTTGGAGAACTTTATGCCACATTTATCAAATGTCACAGGTTGTTTGAGAGAAGCTCTTCCAGCTTTCCTGCTCCACCCTCCTCCTGAAGAGAGATTGCAGATAATAAGTCTGGAGTGAAACTCACTAACATAGCTAACCACACCCACTTCTCTACCCACATTACAAAACTGGAGAGAGTGGTGTAAAAATGCAGAGCCGCCAAATTTTGCGCAAGTGCATGTAGAAAGTCGCAAATTTTGGCGCAAGAGCTTACATTTTGAGCAAGTGAGTGCAAAAGAAGTTGCATAAGAGACTATTTTGTGACTTTTTGATGCAAGATTTCTGGAGTAAAGGTATGATAAATCAGGGCCGTAGTATAGTGGCTGTGCTTGGTATTGCTCTCAGATTCATTCACTTGAATTGGGCTGAGCTGCTCCTAGGCAATATGACAGATGAACATGACGTCACTGGTCTAGGTAAAGCTGAGAGAAGGTCACGGCGCTCAGCTGATTGGTGGGAGTTCCAGGAGTTGGACCCCCACCGAGGATAGGAGAATAGGTCACCTGTATAGAAATCTCTGAAAACCCCTGTAAGTTCTTTAAGTCTATCCTTATATGTTTTATACTTAAGACCCTCCACCAGTTTTGCAGCCCATCTATCCATCCATTCCATTTTATCTTTGTTGTTTTGTAGGTGAGGTCTCCAGAACTGGATGCAATATTCCAGATGTGGCCTCACTAGCACTCTAGACAGTGGGATCACAATCTCTCTTTTCCTTCTGGTTATACCTCTGGCTATAGAGCCAAGCATCCTACTTGCTTTTTCTGCTACTTGTCCACACTGTGCGCTCAATTTGAAGCTGTCTAATATCAGGAAAACTACATTTTTCTCTTCTGAAGTCCTCACTAACACAAAGCTGCCAGTACAATACTCAGACTGAGGGTTCCTTCTCCTTAGAAACACTGAACTGCAGTTTCCATTGTTTGGACAGTTTATCTAGTGAACTTAAACGTTTTTCCTTGTTAAAAAACCCTCCAGAAATATCAACCCTATTATACACTTTTGCGTCATCAGCAAACAGACAAACCTTTCCTACCAAACCTTCTTTAAAAAGAATAGACCCAGGATGGATCCTTGAGATACACCACTTGTGACTTGTTTCTCCTCAGAATGTACTCCATTAACAACAACACTCTGATATCTATCCAACAGCCAACAGTGGATCCACTGAACCATCCAGTTGATGTCACCCCCATGGTATTTAAATTAGAGAAAATGCTCATTCTGATGTAACAAGTGGTGGTGGAAAAAAGAACAGCTTCCACATCTTGCTGTAGTGGTTGGGAATAGTGTTGGTCGAGCACCTAAGTCATGGATGTCAAACTCATGGCCCTCCAGATGTTGCAAAACTACAACTCCCATCATTCCCTGATAGCTGTAGTATGCCCAGGCATGATGGGAGTTGTAGTTTTGCAACAGCTGGAGGGCCACGAGTTTGACATCCCTGACCTAAGTGCTCGGGTGCTCGAGTAGAACACCTCGGGATGCTTGGGTGCTCTAACGAGCATCCGAGCACAATGGAAGTCAATGGGAGAACTCGAATATTAAACCATGCTCCCTCTGCTCTGAAGAGGGTACCTGGTTCATAGGAAAAGGTCAGAAATTGATGGAAACACCACTAAAATGGTTCGGGAACAGCATGGCGAGGATGTCTGGATGCATCTTGGACTATCAGGTCGCTGCTGGGAACAATGTTATCCGAGTAGTACGCCACTTTTACAGACTGACAATAATACGCACAAAACCGAATATAAAATCGATTTCAGAGAAAAAATTTGTTAGGAAACATTCTTTCCTGTATATTTTCTTGTATATAAAGTGCAAGTGCTGCCAACAATTACAATGAAGAGGCACTCCGATACTACCGGTATATCACATAAAGGAGGGCCTCATTCACATTGTGGTACAATTGTTCAGGTAGTGGGACCCCTACACTCATAAAGCCTATGCACTCAGTGAAAGGGTTGCAAAAAATTACAAGGAAACGGCACTACAATACACCCTTTATTACACATAAAGGAGGGCATCATAAACACCCTTGAAAAATTATGATTAATGGCCTGCTGGTGACCCTCAAAAACTATTGGAGCAAGGGCCTGCTGAGGTGACCTTCTAAAACATTAGGGGCGAGGGCCTGCTGCTGAGCTGACCCTCTAAAACATTAGTGACAAGTGCCTGCTGCTGATCTGACCATCTAAAACATTAGTGACAAGTGCCTGCTGCTGATCTGACCATCTAAAACATTAGGGGTGAGGGCCTGCTGGTGACCCTCTAAACCATTAAGAACAAGGGCCTGCTGGTGACCCTCTAAAACATTATGGGTGAGGGCCTGCTGGTAACCCTCAAAAACATTATGGGTGAGGGCCTGCTGGTAACCCTCAAAACATTATGGGTGAGGGCCTGCTGGTGACCCTCAAAAACATTATGGTTGAGGCCTTGAGGGCCTGCTGGTGACCCTTAAAAACATTATGGGCGATGGCTTGCTGGTGACCCTCTAAAACATTGTGGGTGAGGGCCTGCTGCTGAGCTGACCCTCTAAAACATTAGAAGCGAGGGCAGACTAATAATCATGTTGATATGATGGAGGAGTAGGAGGACGAGAAAATGAGAGATTGAACCATATACCCATTTTAGTGGTGGAAGGACTGCATGGGAATACAGTGTATTCAATACACCATAAAAGCCACATTTAGAGTGCCTTTATGTTCAGCCGGTCAGCATTTTCAGTTGACAGTCTGATGCGCTTATAAGTTATTATGCCCCCAGCAGCACTAAATACCCGCTCTGACAAAACGCTGGTGGCGGGACAGAGGGATCACTGAGGAAGCTGACACAGTCTGCTATGTACTCCTTCACCATCTTCCAAAATTTCTCCCTTCTTGTGACACTAGGCCACGCATCAGGTTGAGGGTGCTTGCGGGGTGTCATAAAACTGTCCCAGGCCTTGGAGTGTTTCCCTGCCTCTGTTAGAACTGCTGTGTGTTCCCCTCGTATCCCCTCCTCGGTTGGCCAAGGAACCATGTACTCTGCAGCCAGTGTTGTCAGCTGGAAATGTTTGGAACAATTTTTCCACAAGGACCTTCAGGTATTGCACCATTTTGCTTGTCATCTCTACCACAGGAATGAAAGATAAGAAGTTCACTTTGTAGTGGGGGTCGAGAAGGGTGAACAACCAGTAATCGGTGTTGGCCAAAATGCATACAACGCGAGGATCACAGGAAAGGCAGCCTAACATGAAGCTGACAGCTGACTGGAAAGGCGACAACAATTTTGCAGCTGGTATTCCACTACTGCCCTCTGCTGCTCACAAAGCCAGGCCAACATGTGGAACACGGAGTTCCAGTGCGTGCTCACATCGCACAACAGTCGATGAGCTGGCAATTGCAAGCGCTGCTGAAGCATTGCGAGACCAGTGGAAGCTGTTGATGACTTGCAGAAATGGGCACACACTCGGCACACATTCCTCCCCTTAAAAATATATTATTGGACTCCAGGGCACTTCCTCATTCAATCCTATTTTTATTTTCATTTTACCATTATATTGCGAGGCTACCCAAAGTTGAATGAACCTCTCCTCTGTCTGGGTGCCAGGGCCTAAATATATGCCAATGGACTGTTCCAATGTTGGGTGATGTGAAGCCTGATTCTCTGCTATGACATGCAGACTAATTCTCTGCTGACATGAAGCCAGATCCTCTGTTACGGGACCTCTCTCCTCTGCCTGGGTGCTGGGCCTAAATATCTGACAATGGACTGTTGCAGTGGTGGCTGACGAGAAGCCTGATTTTCTGCTATGACATGCAGACTAATTCTCTGCTGACATGAAGCCAGATTGTCTGTTACGGGACCTCTCTCCTCTGCCTGGGTGCTGGGCCTAAATTTATGAAAATGGACTCTTACAGTGGTGGGTGACGTGAAGCCTGATTCTCTGCTATGACATGAAGACTGATTCTCTGCTGACATGAAGCCAGATTGTCTGTTACGGGACCTCTCTCCTCTGCCTGGGTGCTGGGCCTAAATTAATGAAAATGGACTGTTGCAGTGGTGGGTGACGTGAAGCCTGATTCTCTGCTATGATATGAAGACTGATTCTCTGCTGACATGAAGCCAGATCCTCTGTTACGGGACCTCTCTCCTCTGCCTGGGTGCTGGGCCTAAATTTATGAAAATGGACTCTTACAGTGGTGGGTGACGTGAAGCCTGATTCTCTGCTATGACATGAAGACTGATTCTCTGCTGACATGAAGCCAGATTGTCTGTTACGGGACCTCTCTCCTCTGCCTGGGTGCTGGGCCTAAATTTATGAAAATGGACTCTTACAGTGGTGGGTGACGTGAAGCCTGATTCTCTGCTATGACATGAAGACTGATTCTCTGCTATGACATGAAGACTGATTCTCTGCTGACATGAAGCCAGATTGTCTGTTACGGGACCTCTCTCCTCTGCCTGGGTGCTGGGCCTAAATTTATGAAAATGGACTGTTGCAGTGGTGGCTGACGTGAAGCCTGATTCTCTGCTATGACATGCAGACTGATTCTCTGCTGACATGAAGCCATATCGTCTGTTACGGGACCTCTCTCCTCTGCCTGGGTGCTGGGCCTAAATTTATGAAAATGGACTGTTGAAGTGGTGGGTGACGTGAAGCCTGATTCTCTGCTATGATATGAAGACTGATTCTCTGCTGAAATGAAGCCAGATCCTCTGTTACGGGACCTCTCTCCTCTGCCTGGGTGCTGGGCCTAAATATCTGACAATGGACTGTTGCATTGGTGTCTGACGTGAAGCCTGATTCTCTGCTATGACATGCAGACTAATTCTCTGCTGACATGAAGCCAGATTGTCTGTTACGGGACCTCTCTCCTCTGCCTGGGTGCTGGGCCTAAATTTATGAAAATGGACTCTTACAGTGGTGGGTGACGTGAAGCCTGATTCTCTGCTATGACATGAAGACTGATTCTCTGCTGACATGAAGCCAGATTGTCTGTTACGGGACCTCTCTCCTCTGCCTGGGTGCTGGGCCTAAATTTATGAAAATGGACTCTTACAGTGGTGGGTGACGTGAAGCCTGATTCTCTGCTATGACATGAAGACTGATTCTCTGCTATGACATGAAGACTGATTCTCTGCTGACATGAAGCCAGATTGTCTGTTACGGGACCTCTCTCCTCTGCCTGGGTGCTGGGCCTAAATTTATGACAATGGACTGTTGCAGTGGTGGCTGACGTGAAGCCTGATTCTCTGCTATGACATGCAGACTGATTCTCTGCTGACATGAAGCCAGATCCTCTGTTACGGGACCTCTCTCCTCTGCCTGGGTGCTGGGCCTAAATTTATGAAAATGGACTGTTGCAGTGGTGGGTGACGTGAAGCCTGATTCTCTGCTATGATATGAAGACTGATTCTCTGCTGACATGAAGCCAGATCCTCTGTTACGGGACCTCTCTCCTCTGCCTGGGTGCTGGGCCTAATTATCTGACAATGGACTGTTGCATTGGTGGCTGACGTGAAGCCTGATTCTCTGCTATGACATGCAGACTAATTCTCTGCTGACTTCAAGCCAGATTGTCTGTTACGGGACCTCTCTCCTCTGCCTGGGTGCTGGGCCTAAATTTATGAAAATGGACTGTTGCAGTGGTGGGTGACGTGAAGCCTGATTCTCTGCTATGACATGAAGACTTATTCTCTGCTGACATGAAGCCAGATTGTCTGTTACGGGACCTCTCTCCTCTGCCTGGGTGCTGGGGCTAAATATCTGAGAATGGACTGTTCCAGTGGTGGGTGACGGGAAGCCAGATTCTCTGCTATGGGACCTCTCTCCAATTGATTTTGGTTAATTTTTTTTTATTTAATTTTTATTTTAATTCATTTCCCTATCCACATTTGTTTGCAGGGGATTTACCTACATGTTGCTGGCTTTTTGCAGCCCTCTAGCCCTTTCCTGGGCTGTTTTACAGCCGTTTTAGTGCCGAAAAGTTCGGGTCCCCATTGACTTCAATGGGGTTCGGGTTCGGGACGAAGTTCGGATCGGGTTCGGGAAGTTCGGCCAAACTTCTCGAACCCGAACATCCAGGTGTTCGCTCAACTCTAATCACCAAGTTACGGCCATTATCAGACATAACCATGCCTGGTTGTAAGTTGAGTTGCGAGACCCACAGCTCAGTCTGGTCTCTTATCCCCTGCCATAGCTCTGCGGCGGTGTGCTGTTTGTCACCTAAGCAGATCAGTTTAAGCACTGCCTGTTGCCTCTTCCCTACTGCAGTGCTACACTGCTTCTAGCTACTGACTGATGTCTGACTGGTGCTGCAAGATGATAATTCAGAGGTGGAAGTGGAGGCGGAGGAGGAGAAGGGGGGGATTGCAGCCCTGATGGAAGTAGAGCCCGCAATCCTTAGCGTTGGTAGCACCAGTGCCATCCCAGGGTACGACTCGCTCCCGGCCTCCACAACATTCACTCGGTGTACCGTCAGGGATATCTAGCATCCCTGGCCAAAAGCACTTGTCCATGTGTCAGTGGTTAAGTGGACCTTCCCAGTAACTGTTTTGGTCAGGGCACGGGTGATGTTACGGGACACATGCTGGTGTAAGGCTGGGACTGCGCACCGTGAAAAATATTGGTGGCTGGGGACAGAGTAACGCGGGATGGCCACCGCATCAGGCTGCGGAAAGCCTCAGTGTCTACAAGCCTAAATGGCAACATTTCCAGGGCCAGCAATTTGGAAAGGTGCACATTTAGTATTTGCGCTTTAGTTCAAAGGCCTGGGGTATAGACATCTGTACAATGCGCAGGGACACAGAAGTGGATGTGCCAGCTGATGGTGCTTGCGAAGGTCTAGGTGCATGGTGGGAGGCATCCGAGCCTGCGTCTTGGACAGGGGATTGGCAAGCTCATAACACAGGGGAAGAGGAGGCAGCGGTGAGACCCACAGATACTGATTGTGGACCTAGGCATTTAGCCCTACCTATTAGGGTGCTTTAATGGCATGTGGCGTATCATGCTGGTGGTGTTGCTAGTGTTCACGCCCCTGCTTATTTTGGTACGGCGCAGGTTGCAAATGACAATTCTCTTATCGTCCGCACTTTCCTCAAAAAAGCGCCAGACTGCGGAACACCTACCCCTTAGCAAGTAGATTGCCGCAAGGTTATGCTCCAGGGAACAGTTGCAAGCCTGTTTGGTGTGGCCCACCTTCTCCCTTTTGCCAACCCACTGCCTCTTCCAGCCTGTTGCGGTGCTGCGGATCCCTCCCCCTCTGTACTGCTGTCCTCGCTCGGCTTGCCACCTTCCCAGGTTGGGTCAGTGACTTCATTGTCCAACACCTCCTCTTCCACTTCCTCACTCTGATTATCCTCCTCACTTGACCCAACAACAACCTCAGTTATTGACAACTGTGTCGCATCCTCATCATCAACCTCTTGAGACACTGGTCACACTGGTCTGACTTCGAGAGTGGTGTCCTGAGCCACCCTGCAAACTGGGACATAAAGCTAGGTATCGTGGATGAGTGTGTGTCTTGTGCTCTGGCAGCAGACACAGTTTTACCGCACCCAGGGCCACGGCCTCTGGGTGCACCATCAGCAGCACGGCCACGTCCCCGTCCCTTACTGCTCGCCTATTAAATGGTATATTATGCTTGCAAGTATGTCACACGTACAGGTTTTTTAAGTGTATGCGCAAATAAAGTACACAGAATATCACAGATATTTTTAGGATGCGCACACGTTAAACAGAAGATGTACGGTAGCACAGATAATGTTGCTGTCCGCAGCGTCTATGAAAAAAGCCCTCTAAATGTCACCGATAATTTTAGGATGTGCAAACGTTATACAAGAGATATAGTGCAATTGCTGTCACCACCGGCTAATAAAAAATTACACTGAATTAATGTCACTGATATTTCGGTTGAACAAACATTATACAGGAGGTATAGCGCAAGTAATGTCGCTGTCACCACCAGCTAATAAAAAATGACACCGAATGACTGTCACTGATATTTAGGTTGCACAAACGTTATACAGGCAGTATAGCGCAAGTAATGTTGCTGTCACCAACAGCAAAAAAATTTGACTGAATGAATGTCACTGATATTTAGGAATAGCAAACGTTATACAGGAGGTATAGCGCAGGTAATGTCTCTGCCACCAGCAGCAAAAAAATTAGACTGAATGTCACTGATATTTTGGATACGCAATTGTTATACAGGAGATGTTGCGCAGGTAATGTCACTGTCCGCAGAGGACACTGTCTACAGAAAAAGTTCATTGGATGTCACAGATATTTTTAGGCTGCGCACACGTTAGACAGGAGATGTAGCGCAGATAATGTCTTTGTCTGCAGCGGCCAAACAATTGCAAGCTATTTAGCGCAGGTTGCTCTAATAATTATATTGCTTTCAGATACAACAATAGTCCTTAAAAGGCCTTTTGGGTCTCTAACAAGTTTTTTCACTAAAATATTACTATTTCACTTCCTACACTATCTGTCCCTTCTTCAGCACAGCTCTCCCTGACTAATACTGAGCCGAACACGTGTTATCGGATGCTATAGCACCCGATGACGCGTTCAGGCCAACCAATCACTGTAATGCCAGTAGCCAACATGTCTTTGGCATTACAGTGAATAGCAGTACTTACCTGCATGCTCGTCCAAAACTAGTTGGAAACGTTGAAAGGGATGGAGGAGAGTGAGAAAAAAAATTAAATAAATAAAATAAAAAGGGAAAGACAAAAAAGAAAATTTTAGAGTCCTAGGAGACTTCAAATTCCGTACATTAAGCTTCAGGCAAATAAGAGCACAATTGATTCAGGTAGAAATGATTCAAATCTGAATTTAATTTTCTAACCGATCCAAAAAGAATTTCAAGATATTTATCTCTATACAGCACCATCAGAAAACAACATGTAATTCAAACAAGTGTTTTGTTTTTTATTTCTAAATATCCATTTAAAAATCTCCTGTTTTCTGCAGTTCACATTTTAGCTTTGCTGTGTAGACTTTGATAGAGTCAAAACAGTAATCTCTGTATCATTATAATGTGACAGATCATAGCTGTATTGTTCTGCTACAGGAGCATATTAACATCTGAAACTCTGTATGCAGCTACCCCGCCACTCCTTGGTCTTTGAGGGTCTTTGGGGAAAGGCTCTACTCCATTTCTTTTAGTCTATTGAAATTTTTCTAACCATTAATTCCTATTCATTGGCGCTGTCATGAATCACTTTTATAGTAAATTTTAAGGGATGTGGATGCCCCCAAAATGGATGCCCCAGAAAACTTTCTTAAAATAAAAAACAGCTACAGTGATCAAGTCACTATTAATATTTCTGTTCTGTGTTCTGTGATTGTGCAGCTCTATGCTACTTTTTGAGATGCTTCTTATGATGATGTTATCAAGAGCTGCTTCTATTTAGTGATTCATTTCCCATCACTCCAGGGACTATAAAATACTGTAGGTTGCATAAAGGGGTTCTCCTATGAAAATTGTTCTACATTTCTCAAACAAGCACCTGTGTGACGGGGCGCCAAAGGCGCTCTCGGTCTCCCAACAGCCGCAGACCTGCTGCTTAGCTTCGGGAGCTAGGATCTGTGTTTGGCCTCGTTCCCAGGGTGGCTTTGCTAGCTGGGAGGCTCCCTGCTCCTAGGTCTGCCTTGAGCGCCGAGCTGATCACTCGGTGCTGGAATTGTCTGTGTGTCGGTCATGTGACGCTGGCCATGTCACATGACCCTCAGACCCCACTATAAATATAGGAAGCCTGCTGGCCACAGGTTGCCTGTTAATTCTAGGTTCCCTTACGTCCTAACCAGTGGCACAGATGGGGTATTCTGCCCCTGTGGACTGGTTAGGACAGGTGGAAGTTTTAATGACATTAAACACCTACACACACCCTCCCTCCCCCAATAAAGAGGGGACGTGAACACCAGGCCCTTGTGTTTTTTTCTGTCCTTTTAACAGTTAGGATGGGTGGTCTCCTCCTCCGTTTCGGCGGAGGAGGTTTTTTTGTTGTTGCTGGCCGGTTCGGATTGTTTTGTTTCAGATCCGGTCCAGGATGGGGCCGTAGGTCGGGAACTCACCTGTTGCTGTGTCCGCATGGTCTAGAAGGGCTTTCAGGGTCTGTCTTGAGAACCTTAGAGCACTCCAGATCGGAAGCTACTAATAAGTCCTACTCAAGGATTTGGAGGATTTTTTCATCATGGTGTTCTATGCGTCAGCAGTCATCCACTGAAGCTTCCATTTCAGCAATTCTTAAATTTTTACAAGACAGGCTGGACAAGGGGCTGTCCCCTTCTACCCTCAAAGTGCAGGTTTCAGCAATTGCAGCCTGTCTCAACAGGTCTATTTCTCAAGAGCCCCTCATTAAGAGGTTCCTGAAGGGAGCTTCAAGATTAAAGCCTACAGTGATTAGACCGGTCCCTGTTTTTATTTATCGGTCGTGCTCAGGGGGTTATCATCTCCCCCCTTTTAACCCCTAGAGGAGGTGGAATTCAAGTTACTTACCTGGAAGATCACCTTTTTGTTGGCCATTACCTCTGCAAAGCAAGTTGGGGAGCTCCAAGCTTTTTCTGCGTTTGAACCTTATACTAGGTTCCTTCAAGATCGGGTACTACTTAGATTTTTGCCTACCTTTATTCCAAAGGTGCCTTCTTTTGATAACATTAACCAGGTGATTTCCCTGTCGACTTTGGCTCCACCCCCCTCCTCTGAGGAAAGAGGGCTTCATACCCTCGACATTTTGAGATGTCTTCGAATTTACCTGGAACGCTCCAAGGTATTTAGGAGAGATGAAACCCTCCTTATCCTCTTTTCCGGTATCCACAAGGGGAGGAAAGCCTCTAAGCCCTCCATCAGTCGATGGATTAAAGAGGCAATTCAGGAGTCCTATATGTCTCAGGGCTCGGAGCCTCCTGAGTTTGTAAGGGCCCACTCCACTCGGGCAGTGGCCACTTCATTTGCAGAGAGAAGCTCGATTCCATTGGATGTGATATGTAAGTCGGCTTTCATGGAGTTCTCACTCCACCTTTATTTCACACTATAGAGTGGATTCTAGAATTCATAGCTATTCCTCATTTAGCCAGACAGTATTAACTTCCGCCAGGCATGAGGACCCTCCCATGGGGGTTTATTCTTGCTAAATCCCCATCTGTGCCACTGGTTAGGATGTAAGGGAATCGTTAATTTCTAACAATAATTTGTTTTCCCTTAGTCCTAACAGTGGCACACCCTTAGTTATACTTTAAAGTTGTTATTTTTTTCTACTTGTAACTACACAAAGGCCTGGGGTTCACGCCCCTCTTTATTGTGGGAGAGAGGGTGTGTGTAGGTGTTTAATGTCATTAAAACTTCCACCTGTCCTAACCAGTCCACAGGGGCAGAATACCACATCTGTGCCACTTTTAGGACTAAGGGAAAACAAATTATCATTAGAAATTAATGATTCCTGGTTATTTGTTGGACTACTGAATACTCACCTGATCCTGTTCTCTGACGATCCTTTCCCTGCTCCTCCTGTACTGTGCATTCCTCCTGGTATAGTGACCTCGGCTCCCACCTGACTACTCTTTACAAACTCCTCTGGTACTTCTCTACTCTCCTGGTATTTGACCCCGGCTTCTCCTGACCATTCTTTGCTTAACTCTTTGTACTGCCTAGCTCTCTTGGTTCTGACCCGGTCCGTTCGCGTTCCGTATTTTGTCTTGTCTGTCTTCCCTGCACATATCCTAAGTAAGGGACTGTCGTCCAGTTGTCATCAGGACTCGTGAGGCAAGTAGGCAGGGCCAGGGGGGAGGGTGGAGTGCAGTGGTCACTATCCTTCCCCCTGTGTGTGGACGTGACCATTACAACCTGGATCTGAGTTATTCAATAAATTCTATCTGTATAGTGCCACCCGCTGTGTCTTATTTTCCTTATTTCTCCATCCACCTCAATAAGGTGGTCACATATGGTCAATTCCTTCCTTCAAATACCACCAGATGGATGTACTGTTAGAAGCTGTGACAGTTACAGGGAGAGAGCTGCAGCAGAAATGACACAACACCTAAGCTGTGAGAGGGAGAGAGCTGCAGAAGAAAGGGCATGTGCCCTGAGAAATCTAGCAGAGCAATTGAAGCAATGAATGGGGAGATCTCTGGATTCATGTGAGGTACAGGGCTGGTTCTAGCTTTTTTAGAAAGAGATTGTCATGTACTATATGATGTCATAGGAATCATAGGATAACCCCTTTAAGGTTCCAGCAGAGTGTTAGGCTGCCGCCACACTACATCTTTTCCTTAGTCTTTTTCTGGCAGAATTTTATTTATTTTTTACAATAGACATCTATAGAAACATAGAAAAGAAATGGTGGCTCTCTCGCTGTTCCACTTCTGGAATGGTGCACTACCCCACAGCACTCCCAAATGCTGGTAAAAGATGTAAATATAAAAATTGTAATGGGGGTCACTCAATATTAGGCAAACACACGGTAATTAGTATCCATATAAATTTTATAGGCTACAAATAATGCCACATAACAATATTACATATAAAACATTTCATAAAAAATAAATGAATTAAAGATGCAATTAAAATGCCGCACTAAAGACCATAAGCTCTATAGTTCGGTATATAGAAAGTCTCTGAAGAGCTATTTTCCAATGACACTGATAAATATCCAGGGGCTGTAATTATTAGCAGGTAGCTGCAAGTTCTATATTCCAGAGATAATAATGATGGTAAAAATGATAAATCTCACAGTTATATTGTGTATAGTACTTTACCGCTCCTGCAGTAGATCCACTTGTACGCCAGATTTTCAACAAAGTGCGCTGTTGTAAGCTGTAAGGACCTGTAGATGGACTCTGTATATGAAGTTCCCCACGCCGTTAAGTAGTGGTGCCGCTTGGTGTTACCGCTCTGACCTTTCAGGACCTATGTGGCGTCCCACGTGGTTTACTGGGCGGCCACGTGATCTGTATTTCCAGGCGGGGTTTTCAAACTTCTTTAACGTAGATGTGTTATTCCATATTCATGAAGATATATAGTTATAGAGTCTTCTCCTTAGTCGTCCCTCACTGTCATTCACCAGACGCGTTTCGGGGTAAAAGGGACCCCTTCCTCAGAGCACGCCACAGTATAGAAAGAAAAAAAATAAATACTAAGAATACAAACAAGAAAAAAAACTGTATTTGTACAGCATTTTATAATTTCCTATTCACCATCATATTACATCTGACTGCTCCTTTTTTTGGCTACAAAATGCCTTAAAAGGCCATTTTTTTCTTAAAAGCTGTAGTGTCAAACCACTCTTAAACCTTTCACTGCCAGTAGTTTTTAAATATTTTTCTTCTCTAGTTGTCAGTACAATTTTCACAGGTACAAATAAAACATAAATTAAAAAAATAAAACAAAATACAAAAAACAACTTTATCTTTACCATGCCCATGTATTTAAAGTAGACAGGCACATTGTTAAACTTAATACACGCAGACACCTTAATGCAATTTAGTTTTGAAGTATATATTTTTTTTCCATACAATTGCTTAAAAGTTGATATTAGTTGGTAAACGTGTGACCAACCAGACAGTAACATGACCCATACCTGCTACTACTAAAAGTTCAACATGTGCAGAGTCAATACTACTTAGATCTAAATTTACATGGACATACCGTATCTTCATAAAATCATTAAAGGGTTCCTGTCACCCCAATCTTCGCTATTAAACAGGCTGACATTATAGATGTGAAAATGTCATCTGAATTTAACTTTGCATTTCTTTTATTTAAGTATGCCCCCAAATACTGAATGGGACGAATACTGATTTACACGGCAGATGGGGCCAGCAGGAGAACCTATGCTGGCCTGGCCCGGTCAATCAAGACAGAAGGGTGTGGAAATGAGGTGGGCGAACGGAGCCTCTAGGAGCAGGTGCAACGCCCCCCCCCCCCAGCCCCTAGTGGCTCATTTGCATATAATAAAAGTTTAAATTACACGAAAACAGGGGCATACTCAACCCCTTAGTGACCACCCATATGCCTTTTTACGGCGGTCACTAAGTGGCCTTAGCTTGGGCCGCCGCGTTTTTACGGCGGCCCAGTCTAAGCGCTGCACGGCTCCCCCGTGCAGCGGGGAGCACGGACCCGGCTCTCACATGAGAGCCGGGGCCCTGCTCTAACAGCCCTGACCGGCAGAAGTGCAGATCCGGGATGTTTAACCCTTTACATGCCGGGGGCGCAATGGCACCCACTCCATGTAAAGTGGTGACAGAGGGAGCGGACTCCCTCTGTCTCCCATCAGCACCCCGAAAATAAGATTGCGGGGTGCTGATGTGTTCGGAAGCTTACCTTGCTTCCGTTCAGGGCCCCCGAGCCTGTCTTCAGTTCTCTCCAGCAGGCTGTGCCTCTCTGGCGCAGCCTGCTGGTCAATCTTTGAAAAGCACTGCTATTAAAATGTAATGCATTATAGAGATAGTGCATTACATTTTAAAAGCAATCAAAATACTGTATAATATACAAAAAAGGTAAATAAACACTCGCGCTGCCGTCTGGATAAATTGGGGTGGGGGTGAGCTCACACAAACAAACTTATGTATGAGCCCCGTCGCTGCAGGGTTCTGCTGTGGGGTTAATTGCCAAAAAACAGCCCACAAAATAGGAGGAGACCTATTGTTGAGAAATAGAAAAAGGAGAAGAACCCGCGCTGACTCTATTTATGCCTGAAGAAATGCTGGTAATCTCAGACTTCCTATGGTATGTAGGACCTTCTAGTCTTCAATATCTATTATAGTAGCTCTATTCCTGTCAGTTCTGAGTGGATAGCTGCGCTTATCCTTTACATGCAATAAGTGTTGCAGAAAGCAAAAAACTGTTGCGGACTATTATGGCAGTCTTAGGCACTTACTGTTATGTGCTCCGCTCGGTTCTTTTCTGAAAAAGGTTCAATCTTCATAGTATTGATGATCCTCCTCTCTTGTCCCGTTTAATCTTCTGTCTTCAGCTTGTTCTGTGTAGCGTGTGCAGCTCCGGCCGGTAGCTTGCGCGCGCACAGAGCAGCCGTTGTTTGGTGCGTTGTCCTGGAGACCTGTAGTGTGACGTCACACCCGAGACTACGGAAGCCTCTAGGGTCCACAATTCCTCCGACGCGTTTCGGAATACACTGATTCCTTCCTCAGGGATAACTGTGAAGCCTGTTGAGCCGATTTTTAAGCATGCAGGTCTCCATGGAAACGTTTTTTTGTTGATAGTGCACTTTAGAGAAACAGTGCTGGAACTTCAAGGGGTGCCAGGAATATTGAAGAAAGAGGGTTATGTGGTTGGTTAGCAGTTAAAATTGGGTTAGTTTGAGTACATATGATTCCTTTACACTATTGTTCCCCAGAGATATTAGGACTGTTTGAAATGTATGTTAATTAGTTTAGCAGAAGGGCCTGATTATTGGGATGATTATTTTTCTTTTATTTTTATTTTTCTTTATTTTATTTTTCTTTATTTTTATTTTTTTCTCTTTTTCCTCTTTCTTTTCCTTTTCCTATTACTGTTGTGATTATTTGTCTTGCGTAATGACTTTCTTACTATTAGCTATTATATAAGGAATTTACAGGAATGCGAACAATTCGATTTCTTGATTCAGGCCTGTAGGAGCCAGGGTGTTTAGGTTGTAAATCCACTCGCTCTCTTTTCGGGACATTGCCTTTATATAATCACCCCCTCTGGGGTCACGCCTCACTTGCTCTATACCTCCAAAGGATGAGCCTTCAAATTTGCCCTTGTGTTTTTCCGTGAAGTGGCGTGATAGTGGATGGCCCACAAATTTTTTGTTTATGTTTTTTACATGTTCCCATATTCTGACCTTTAGCTCGCGTTTAGTTCTCCCTATGTACACCTTTCCGCACGGGCATTTTATGTAGTAAATGACCCCCTTTGAAAAGCAGGACAAGTGGTTTTTTATTTTGTATGAATTGTTTTCACTGGTGATTTCTTTGATAATGTTTTTTTGTTTAGATGCTTGGCAAGCCTTGCATGTTCTGCAAGGAAAAAAGCCTTTTTTGTCATCTGGTATGGTTACCTTTTTGTTTTTCCCTTCAGTTGTAGTTCTAATTGATGGGGCTATTAGATTTCCCAAGTTTTTTGATTTTCTAAAAATAAATTTAGGGGCCCTGGGTAATTTTTCCCCAATAATTTTATCGTGCTTTAAAATGTCCCAATGTTTTTTTATGATTTGTCTGAACTGATATTCTTTTTCATGATATTGGGTTATTATGGGTATAACAAAGTCCGTGTTATCCTTCAGTGTGTTTTTTTCGCTATCAGAAGTTTTTTGTTTCTGAATCAGTGATTGTCGCTCTATTTTCATAACTTCATTTTTAATCTCCTCTAATTTTGTAGCATTGTAACCCTTTTCCAGGAATTTTTGTTGTAAATTGTTTGCCTCATATTCGAACCGTTCATTTAGGGTGCAATTCCTCCGTAGGCGGATGTATTGGCTCCGTGGGATATTGGTAAGCCAAATTGGGAGATGGCAACTATCTAGAGCGATAAATCCATTACTGTCTGTAGGTTTTGTATATGTCTGGGTCAGTATTGTGTTATTATGAATTTTGATGGTTAAATCCAGGAAATTGATTTCTTGGGTACTGTGGGTAGACGTGAAGTGTAGATAAAAATCATTTTTATTTATTTCATTTAAAAAATTTTGTAAGGACGGCATCCCCCCTTTCCATATAAAAACAATATCATCTATGAATCTCCGCCAGGCAAAAATAGAGTCAGCGCGGGTTCTTCTCCTTTTTCTACTGTATAATATAGTCCCCTTGTGGGACTTTTAAGTAGTAAAAAAATATAAAAAAATGCACATTTATTAAATAAATAAAAATCCATAAAATAAAAAATATGCATTTTTTTCCATTAAAAATACGCTTTTCAATTAAACAATTTGCAACAAGAAAATATCCCCCATATGTTTGGTATTGTCGCGTCCGTAAGGACCCGGACTACATAAATATTACATAAATTATCCCCTATGGTGAACGCCGTAAAAAAAATAATTATAATTTCTAATTTATTCTTAGTTTCCACCAAAAAAAACGTAATAACAAGCGATCAAAAAGCGGAATTTACTCCAAAATGATACCAATGAAAAATACAAGTCCTCACACAACTCCATAGAAAAAAAAAAAGTTATGGGTCTTGTGAAGTGGCAATGCAAAATCATTTTTTTGGTTAAAAAAAGTAGTAAAACTTAAAAAAAATTATAAGTATTTAGTATCACTGTAATCGTACTGACCCAGAGAATAAAGATATTATGTTATTTGTACTGAAAAATGAATGCTGTAAAATTTATAATGAAAAAAACGCAGTCTCCCTCCCAGAAAGAGTTAATAAAAGTTCATCAGAAAGTTATGTGTACCCCAAAATGATGCCATTAAAAACTACAACTTGTCCCGTAAAAAACATCCCTCATAAAGCTATATAGATGAAAAAATAAAAAAGTTATAGCTCTTGGAACGAGACCATGAAAAAAGGAAGAAAAATGCTTGGCCATTAAGGCCCAAACAGTCTTGGTTACTAAGGGGTTAAATAAAAGAAATGCAGAGTTAAATACAGGTGACATTTTCACATCTATAATGTCAGCCTGTTTAATAGCGAAAATTGGGGTGACAGAAACCCTTTTAAACTGGAAAGATCAAAAATCTGGAAATTCTTAGATTCATTAATAATAATGTTTTACCAATAGATAAGTTTTAAGGCCGATTTATTGGCCTGTATTTGTGGGAGGGGCTATGCCACGCTATTTAGGCTCTGTTCCTCCTCCCCTACATCCTACGTCTGCTCAACACAGATCGTGGCCATATCCGTGTGCGTCTGGTCAGTTGCCTTACTGCTCCTTATTCGCACCGTGCGCTGTGCCCACCGTTTCTACATCCAAACTCATTCGCCCGCCTTCCCAGGTAAGTTGCCGCCTCAGTCAGCGGCCCGTTGCTTAAAGTCCGGTCGGCAGCGCCGGCTCCCCAGGTAAGGGGGAGTCACGCTGCACCGGAGCAAACTGCCTGGATGCATCGGCTCCCACGCGGCAGTATAGGCAGGGTGCAGGGGTCAGCGTGGTCCCGAAATCGTTCCCAAATGTCTGGCACGGGCCGCCGTGCCATTAGTGAGGCAGGTTATTTGGTTATATTTGCTGTACTTACCTCTGTGTTTTCTCCTGCTGCTGCCGGCTGCTTGCTTCACTTCACTCGGCGTCCCAGGCTCCTTCCTGTCTGGCTCCATTCGCCCCCGGTGGCCGCATCTGAGAATGCAGGACGGGGAGCTCACTACACAGGGTGTAGCAGGTTTTAGTATGAGCACCCTCTGGTGGTCACTCCTGCTACTGCAGTTGAGAGAAAAAAAAAAAAAAAAAAAAAAGAGAAAACACATTTACTTACCTATGCCATTGTTTTACTTAGGCAGGAAAAAAAAAAAGGGGAAGAAGGTTGTATTAACACGATGGGGTGTGTATATACCGTGTGTTATATATGCGTGTGTTTCAAAAAAAAAAAAAAAAAAAAAAAAGAAATGCCCTGCACATTTTTCAGGTCATGTTCAGTCGCCTCAAGTACGCATTCACTACGTCAGTTCTTTTTCAAACCTCCGTAGTTTACGCATCATACGCATATTTGTTCGTCAATCTCGTCCACATCTCAAGTCGTGTATAGCCGTTCCTTGTCTGTTTTTATGTTTTCTCCATTTCTCTCCAGGAACGTTACTTCTTTTCAGGTCTACCATCGTTTCTCAGTGACCCAGTATCATATCCAACAGGTAGTATAGGGAAGGTTTCAGTACTAGTTCACCTTCTCATTTTGTCGTCTAAAAAATCTCACGGTTTTATTTAGATACTCTCCTCATTCCCGCTATTTGCTTCTTCCGTGCTGTGGGTAAGTCAGCTCAGTTGTCGGTGGCGGTAATCATTGATCACGAGGTGACGTTGTCCACGATGGCATGCGCACGCACACCACATCGTTCGGTGGTAGGGTTGTCACTGGTGTCCAGTCCCGGGTCCCGTGCCTGTGCCTCATTCTCACGTACTGTATCTACAGGATCATGTCTCATGCCTCTGACATCATGGAGGCCTCGGTCAACGAAAATACAGCCAGGTTGTCCGAAGCAGGTAGCATCCCGTCACTACGGAGTTGGACCATGCCAAGGTTGATGGCCGAGCTGTCCAAGAGGGGTATCCCGTTTACAGCATCGGCCAGAAAAGCGGAATTATACCGCCTACTCATGTCTTCTGCAAGTCCTCAACGTCAGGAGGAAGTCTCGATGGCCACAGTACAGACCTCGCTCGCTCAGATTCACCTCATACTAAATAATCTTACGTCATCTGTCACGGACATCCAATCCAGACTGGACACAGTCGAGTCCCGGGGTGCCGTTCTCACTCCTTCGGGTCCAGAGCTGGCCATCCCGTCCACATCCGCTGCGGGGTGTTCCGGTACGACAGTATCTGTTCCTAATATCACCCCCGCTCATTTCATACCAGCCAACATCAGGAAAGATATTCTGGAAGGCAGGGACGTCAACCTGGCTTCCCTGTTGATTGCTACTCGGGATTTCTCTGACAGCAAAGTCATCGCGTGCGGCGATGTCTCAGTAGTACTCAGTTGCCGCGATCTCAGGCTAAACAGGAAGCTTACCATCCCGGAGTTCCTTTTAGCTTTCAGCCTGTATAGAGACGTAATTTGTTCCGTACGGCCTGATCGCAGGGAAGAGCTAGATCTTTATTTGTTTAGAGTGACCGAATTGGGGTACAAATATGGTGGTAGCTCATTTTACGATTATCACTGCTCCTTTTCAGCTAAAGCCGCGGCGGCCCTCAGTCAATTTCAGTTTCTCACAAACTGGGCTAATATCGACACTGAGATATTTTGCAGACACTTTGCTGGTCTTAGGGCTCCTGCTTGTTCTCTGTGTCAATCCATCTACCACATAGCAGAATGGTGTCACAAAGCCGCCTCTAGTGCCGATATTAGCCCTCCCGCACAGCCGTCTAGGCACCCTGATCCCCTGCATGCCCCTGGTTTAGTCGACAAGTTGGGAAGGCCCATTCAATATCTCGGCAGATCACAGATCTGCAATAATTTTAACTTTTCCTCCTGCAATTATAGCCAGTGTAGGCTGTTACATGTGTGTGTGAATTGTTTTAGAGCCCATCCCAAGTTAGTCTGTACATTAAAAGCGGATAAGTCGTACCTCAGTGTCCGTAACGTTGATTGTCTGCTGCACTTCCTACGCAACCACCACGACCCTAGCTTCGTTCAGTTCCTCATTTCAGGGTTTAGATCAGGTTTCCAAACTGGCCTAGTTGCCTTGCCTGAATCGTCTTATGAGTGCAGGAATTTGTCAGCCCCCTAAAAAGGTGGAAGGTCCGTCCCCAGTTATTACTTTCTTAGGTATCGTTCTGGACACAGTAAACATGGTCGCTAAATTACCGGAAAACAAACTGGACAGGGTTAGGTTCACCCTCCACAATTTCACACAGACCAGGACCGTTAAAAAAAAAAAAAAAAAAAAAAAAAAGTTGTAATTACAGTCTCTTTTAAGCATGTTAAATTTTGCCGTGCGAGTCATACCCAAAGGTAGGCCGTTCGTGTCACGACTGCTAGCTCTCCTTCCTTCAGCTCCCTCCCAAGACAGCCTCGTATGCCTTGACGACCAAATAGTTGCCGAATTGTGGGATTGTTTTCTTATAACTGAAATGGTATTTCTTTCCTTATCCCGGTGGTGTCCAATAGTTCCCCTATAGTCTTTTCTTATGCAGCTCCCAGTTCTGGATTCGCAGCCATTTTTGGCACACATTGGCTAGCGGACGTATGGCCTGACGAAGTCAAGATACTGACAGGGTTTCTTCAGTCTTCAGCTTCCTGTGAGATTTACCCCTTAGTCGCAGCCGCTCATATGTGGGGTCGCGAGTGGACCGGTCACACAGTGTTGTTCATTTCCGACAATGCAGCAGTTATGGATATCCTAAATTATGGATTATCTAAATCCCCGCAGGTGTTGCCATTCCTCAGACGGCTAGTGCTTTTTTCATTTCAATACCAGTTTCGTTACACATGCTCACATATATCAGGACAGAAAAATGTCGCAGCTGATGTGCTGTCTAGAGCTAATTTTGGCCTTTTCTCGCAGGTATTTCCTGACGCAGACGCCAGCGGAGCCACAGTCCCTCCGTTCCCTTCACTGGTTTGGACATAAACTCTCACTTAGCTACAGCTCGTTCTCTACTGGCCAAGTCCCTGTCACCCAACACGGCCAGGGCTTATCAAACGGGATGGAGGGCATTTCTTAAATTTCAAGACAAATTTCCCCAAGGCGTCCTCGATTTTACCAACTACATCCTGGCCTTCATTGGTTATTGTCACTCTGAGTTGAATTTGTCGTACTCCACAGTCAAGTCTTACTTAGCCGGTGTACGGCATTTCCGAGCCTCTAGTCAACCGCAAGCTCCCTCACTGTTCTCCATTCACGTAGTCAAGGCTACACTCAGGGGACTTGAGAAATGTAACCCTAACACGCGGCCGGGCCGCCAGGCCATCACCAGGCAAATATTTTGTCAGCTGTCCGACATGTTAGACCATAGCCCTTTCGGAGCCCAGCAAAGTCTAGTGATAAAAGCAGCCATATACCTGGCTTTCTACGGCTTCCTGAGACCAGGAGAGTTTACCTCAGCCCGTAGCAGCCACAGGTATCTGACTGTCGGACAACTGAAGACTGACACAGATAATTTCATTCTCTCGCTCATGTGCACCAAAACTTCACAGACAGGCCCTCCTACCCAGGTCACATACTACCCAACCACTCACCGCTGGTGCCCCATTCAAGTATTTCATCAGTTGTTAAGTAGTATTGACAGTTCATCACCTCAGAGGCCACTGTTGCCTTTCAATGCCGCACACCTCACAAGCTCCCAATTTGTTTCACATGTTCGCTCCCTGATGGCCAACCTAGGCTTAGACCCGGCATCTGTCTCCGGCCACTCCTTCCGGATTGGCGCCGCTTCTGCAGCTTCCAAGAACAGAGTTCCTGCTCACGTCATCAGGAAATTAGGGCGCTGGCACTCCTCCTGTTATTCACGATACATACCTCACCCGAACATTGAAATGTCTCACGCCTGTCAGAATCTCGTACTATAAATGCGGTTCGTAAATAAAGTTTCTGGTGGCTTGCTCTTTTGGCCTCCTTCAGTCATCCCTACGACGTTGCGGTTACGGCACAAATCAAACCGTTTAGTTAACTACTGGTTAGGGTCCCAGTTCAGGAGTAGCCCCGACCACAAGTTTTAAGGCCGATTTATTGGCCTGTATTTGTGGGAGGGGCTATGCCACGCTATTTAGGCTCTGTTCCCCCTCCCCTACATCCTACGTCTGCTCAACACACCCACCCTTCCCACCCTCCTTTTCATCATCTCACCAGGGGATGGCCTCCTTCAGTCATCCCTACGACGTTGCGGTTACGGCACAAATCAAACCGTTTAGTTAACTACTGGTTAGGGTCCCAGTTCAGGAGTAGCCCCGACCACAAATGCATTTTAGTTCTGAATTCCATGTATAAATATTATTCATGCAATGTACTATTCAGCTATTAAATGCTGTATCTGTACCTTTAAAAATGAAATACCGGAGATATATTTGATGCACAGTGAGAAGTTACTGGAAACATCAGCTCCGTATCTATCAATAAGAAAAAAAAAAAAAAAAAAGATCTCTAGTCAAAATTCAAGAACACTGTTTTCAGAACCTCTGAATGGAAGAGAATAAATATTTTGGGCAGAATTGATGAAATGTCTAACTGAGAAGAGTTTGATTATGAGCCTAGAAATTGCCTTCCCCTGGTTCAACTTTTCTGATAGATTACGAAGGAAAAACATAGTTTCATATGAATTAACAGATTTGTCAGTAGCTACAACAACCTTTCCTTCGACTGCTATTCTTGTCTGTACATGAAAATTGCACTTCTCATGCTGAGCGAATCCATGCACTCTCATCACCCTGTAGCCTGCTCAAAAATCAATAGAAACATATGAAATATATTTATTATCAAAATGGGAAAAAAAAAACTAAAATGTGTCAGTTCATCACTAACTCAACATGAAAACATTGCAAAGATGAGCTGGTGAATTCCTAATGTCTAAGAAACACATACTCCACTAAGGTAGCTAAAGAGACGACGGAGACCGCGGTCCAAATATGAAGGCTAAAGATGAGCGAATCGAAGCTGATGAAGTGGAATTTGATCTGAATTTCAGGAATCATTTGATTTGCACCAAATTTCCTCATGCTTCGTGATAATGAATCACATTTTCCTAAAATGGCTGCTGCATGTGAGAGAACTCTGGGGAGGTGGGAATACCCATAATGCTATGCATGCAGCCAATCAGCATGCAGCCAGTCATGTGATGTCACAGCCCCAGGGGCGTAACGTAGAGGGTGGGGGGGCCAGGGAGGAGCGTTGCCCCGGGCGCCAAATTGTAGGGGGCGCCAGGCAGAAGGCAGTAAAATGAGGGTGATGGAAGCATATGGCTTCCATCCCCTCCGTTCCGCCTGGCCTGAAGCTTTAAGAAGCAGCAGAGCGGCGCAGGAGTCCAGGAGATCGCGATTATAATTATCACCGAGACCTCCTGCGTCGAGTCTTGCGAGATGACGCCATGACGTCATGACGCGGCACAGGAGGGCAGGGTGATGTGCTCCTGAACGCCTGCGCCGGGACGCCAAAGCAAAGACTACAGGAGGTGATGAAGAGAGGTGAGTACTATATATATTTTTTTTTTATGTTAATACTGGGGGCACTATGGGAGTGGGCAGAAGAGATACAAAGGAGGCCGGTATAGTTAGAAAGAATGGGCACCGTTTTATATTATACAGAGGGGCCATGATTTATTATACAGGGGGCCATTATTTATTATAGTTATACAGTGGGGCCATAATATATAATAACTATACAAGGGGGCCATTATATATTATACATAGGGGCCATTATATATTCTAATTATACAGAGAGGCTATTAATAATGGGCACTCTGTCTCTGTATAATTCTAATATATAAAGGCCCCCCAGTATAATTATTATATATAATGGCCCCCTGTATAATTATTATATATAATGTCCCCTGCATAATTATTATATATTATGGCCCCACTGTATAACTAATTCATACAGTGCGGCCATAGTATATAATAATTATACAGGGGACATTATATATAATAATTATACTGGGGGGCCAATATATATTAGAATTATACAGAGGGCCATTATTAATAGCCTCTCTGTATAATTATAATATATAATGGCCCCTATGTATAATATACACTCACCTAAAGAATTATTAGGAACACCATACTAATACAGTGTTGGACCCCCTTTTACCTTCAGAACTGCCTTAATTCTACGTGGCATTGATTTAACAAGGTGCTGATAGCATTCTTTATAAATGTTGGCCCATATTGATAGGATAGCATCTTGCAGTTGATGGAGATTTGAGGGATGCACATCCCGGGCACGAAGCTCCCGTTCCACCACATCCCAAAGATGCTCTATTGGGTTGAGATCTGGTGACTGTGGGGGCCATTTTAGTACAGTGAACTCACTGTCATGTTCAAGAAACCAATTTGAAATGATTTGAGCTTTGTGACATGGTGCATTATCCTGCTGTAAGTAGCCATCAGAGGATGGGTACATGGTGGTCATGAAGGGATGGACATGGTCAGAAACAATGCTCAGGTAGCCTGTGGCATTTAAACGATGGCCAATTGGCACTAAGGGGCCTAATGTGTGCCCAGAAAACATCCCCCACACAATTAAACCACCACCACCAGCCTGCACAGTGGTAACAAGGCATGATGGATACATGTTCTCATTCTGTTTACGCCAAATTCGGACTCTACCATTTGAAAGTCTCAACAGAAATCGAGACTCATCAGACCAGGCAACATTTTTCCAGTCTTCAAGAGTCCAATTTTGGTGAGTTCGTGCAAATTGTAGCCTCTTTTTCCTATTTGTAGTGGAGATGAGTGGTACCCGGTTGGGTCTTCTGCTGTTGTAGCCCACCTTTCTTTCCCATTCTGACATTCAGTTTGGAGTTCAGGAGATTGTCTTGACCAGGACCACAACCCTACATGCATTGAAGCAACTGCCATGTGATTGGTTGACTAGATAATCACATTAATGAGAAATAGAACAGGTGTTCCTAATAATTCTTTAGGTGAGTGTATAATGGCCCCTTTGTATAATTATTATTTATTATGGTCCCTCTGTATAACTATAATATATAATTGCCCCCTGTATAATATATAATTGCCCCCTTGTATAATTATTATATATTATGGCCCCTCTGTATAACTATAATATATAATGGCCCCCTGTATAATATATAATTGCCCCCTTGTATAATTATTATATATTATGGCCCCTCTGTATAACTATAATATATAATGCCCCCAGTATATTATATATAGTGACCCCTCTGTAATATTAGGATATATAATGGCCCCCTCTGTATAATTATTATATATAATGACCCCCCCCCCTGTATTATTATATAATATAATGTCCCCCTATGTATTATTAGGGTATATAATAGCAACCCAGCTGTTCTTGAATTGTTGACTTGGTCTTCGACTTCGTGGCAGGTGACATCAGACACTCCCAGCCAAGAGTCAGTGGGTTTGTCAGACACTACCCTTAGTTGGGCATGGCCCGGGAGCAGGTCCTGTGCCCTCACCTGTCCTCAACCTGCCTCTGTTCTTTTCTGTTCCCTCAGCCAGAGAAGTATTATATGCTGTGGGCTCAGCTCTACTAGACAGTGAGGACGAGCTACTAGAAGACAGTCAGCAGCTACTGGCAAGCCAAGATGTAGAGAAGACATCCGCCACTTCCTCCACTAGGCGGGTAAGTAGGGTTGAGTAGAGTGGCGTGGGAGCTGGTGTTGCGAGCGGTAAGGCTCCTGACCCAGAGACAGTTGAGGAGGACATCAGTGACGTGCAGACAGCACTCGATGATAATGATGATGTAGCTGATCGCACTTGGGAGCCGGGTGATGAAAGGGCTTCATCATCATCGGGAGTAGAGGGTGGTGCAGCGTCCCACATACAGTTGCAATAAAAAGTATGTGAACCCTTTGGAATGATTTGAATTTCTGCACTAATTAGTCATAAAATGTGATCTGATCTTCATCTAAGTCACAACAATAGACAATCACAGTCTGCGTAAACTAATAAAACAAAAATAATTAAATGTTACCATGTTTTTATTGAACACACCATGTAAACATTCAGAGTGCAGGTGGAAAAAGTATGTGAACCCCTAGACTAATCACATCTCCAAGAGCTAATTGGAGTGAGGTGTCAGCCAACTGGAGTCCAATCAATGAGATGAGATTGGAGGTGTTGGTTACAGCTGTCCTGCCCTGTAAAAAAAAAAAAAAAAACAGTTCTGGGTTTGCTTTTTACAAGAAGCATTGCCTGATGTAAATGATGCCTTGCACAAAAGAGCTCTCAGAAGACCTACGATTAAGAATTGTTGACTTGCATGAAGCTGGAAAGGGTTATAAAAGTATCTCCAAAAGCCTTGTTGTTCATCAGTCCACTGGAAGACAAATTGTCTATAAATTGAGAAAGTTCAGCACTGCTGCTACTCTCCCTAGGAGTGGCCGTTCTGTAAAGATGACTGCAAGAGCACAGCACAGACTGCTCAATGAGGTTAAGAAGAATCCTAGAGTGTCAGCTAAAGACTTACAAAAGTCTCTGGCATATGCTAACATCCCTGTTAGTGAATCTACGATATGTAAAACATTAAACAAGAATAGATTTCAGGGGAGGATACCACAGAGGAAGCCACTGCTGTCCAAAACATTGCTGCGCGTTTACAGTTTGCACAAGAGCACCTGGATGTTCCACAGCAGTACTGGGAAAATATTCTGTGGAAAGATGAAACCAAAGTTGAGTTGTTTGGAAGGAATAAACTGAAACAGGCTGTTTTTCAGCTGATCAAAAGTTTAGGACCACACCTCCCAAAAAAAAATAAACCCCCCCAAAATAGAAATCCAACTTCCAAACATGAACTCAGTAATGAGTAGCTCCGCCGTTATTGTTTAGCACTTAAAAAATTAGTTTTGGCATGCTTGATGCAAGCGTTTCCATGAGGTGAGTGGGAACATTTCTCCAAGTGGTGAAGACGGCCGCACGAAGGCCACCTACTGTCTGGAACTGTTGTCCATTTTTGTAAACTTCCCTTGCCATCCATCCCTAAAGGTTCTCAATTGGATTTAGATCAGGGGAACACGCAGGATGGGCCAAAAGAGTGATGTTATTTTCCTGGAAGAAGTCTCTTGTCCTGCGGGCATTGTGTACTGTAGTGTTGTCCTGTTGAAAAACCCAGTCGTTCCAACACAGGCGAGGGCCCTCAGTCATGAGGAATGCTCCTGCAACATCTGGACATAACCAGCGGCCGTTTGACGCCCCTGCACTTCCTGAAGCTCCATTGTTTCACTGAAGGAAAAAGCACCCCAGACCATTATGGCACCCCCTCCACTGTGGCACGTAGAAAACATCTCAGGTGGGATCTGCTTGTCATGCCAGTAACGTTGGAAACCATCAGGACCATCAAGGTTAAATTTTTTCTCATCAGAGAATAAAATTTTCTTCCACCTTTGAATGTCCCATGTTTGGTGCTCTCTTGCAAAGTCTAAACGAGCAGTTCTGTGGCGTTCAAGGAGACGAGGTCTTTGAAGATGTTTTTTTTGTTTTTGAAGCCCTTCAGTCTCAGATGCCATCTGATGGTTATGGGGCTGCAGTCAGCACCAGTAAGGGCCTTAATTTGGGTCGAGGATCGTCAGTGTCTTGACGGACAGCCAATTGGATCCTCCGGCTCAGTGCTGATGAAATCTTTTGGGGTCTTCCACTTGACTTTTTTGTTCCATAACCCTCAGGATCATTTAATAAATTCCAAATGACTGTCTTAGTGCGTCCCACCTCAGCAGCGATGGCGCGCTGTGAGAGACCCTGCTTAGGCAGTTCAACAACCCGACCACGTTCAAAAAGGGAGAGTTTTTTTTGCCTTTGCCATCACAACGTGTGACTACCTGACAGAAAATGAATCCACATCTTTGCACAGATTTGGCCTTTTAAAGGCATGTGGTCCTAAAATTTTGATCAGCTGAAAAACAGCCTGTTTCACTTTAATCGTTATTTTCAATTAATTGAATGCTCAAAAAATGTTTTGTCTCACTCCCATTTCTTCTTGTTGCATGCTGAAGCTCTACTTGGAACCTTGTTAAGATCCAACAATGTAAAATATAATTTTTTGCCATTTTTCAAGTGGTCTTAAACTTTTGATCAGGACTGTATGTGTGAGTGTGTGTGTGTATATATTGCAATGCATGGGTACCGACAGTGTGTCCACTGTCTGCAGACGTGAACTAGAGTTGAGCGAGCACCTGGATGTTTGGGTTCGAGAAGTTCGGCCGATCTTCCCGAAAATGATCGGGTTCGGGATCCGAACCCGATCCGAACTTCGTCCCGAACCCGAACCCCATTGAAGTCAATGGGGACCCGAACTTTTCGGCACTAAAACGGCTGTAAAACAGCCCAGGAAAGGGCTAGAGGGCTGCAAAAGGCAGCAACATGTAGGTAAATCCCCTGCAAACAAATGTGGATAGGGAAATGAATTAAAATAAAAATTAAATAAATAAAAATTAACCAAAATCAATTGGAGAGAGGTCCCATAGCAGAGAATCTGGCTTCCCGTCACCCACCACTGGAACAGTCCATTCTCAGATATTTAGGCCCCGGCACCCAGGCAGAGGAGAGAGGTCCCGTAACATAGGATCTGGCTTCATGTCAGCAGAGAATCAGTCTGCATGTCATAGCAGAGAATCAGGCTTCACGTCAGCCACCACTGCAACAGTCCATTGTCATAAATTTAGGCCCAGCACCCAGGCAGAGGAGAGAGGTCCCGTAACAGACAATCTGGTTTCATGTCAGCAGAGAATTAGTCTGCATGTCATAGCAGAGAATCAGGCTTCACGTCAGCCACCAATGCAACAGTCCATTGTCAGATATTTAGGCCCAGCACCCAGGCAGAGGAGAGAGGTCCCGTAACAGACAATCTGGCTTCATGTCAGCAGAGAATCAGTCTTCATGTCATAGCAGAGAATCAGGCTTCACGTCACCCACCACTGTAAGAGTCCATTTTCATAAATTTAGGCCCAGCACCCAGGCAGAGGAGAGAGGTCCCGTAACAGACAATCTGGCTTCATTTCAGCAGAGAATCAGTCTTCATGTCATAGCAGAGAATCAGGCTTCACGTCACCCACCACTGTAAGAGTCCATTTTCATAAATTTAGGCCCAGCACCCAGGCAGAGGAGAGAGGTCCCGTAACAGACAATCTGGCTTCATGTCAGCAGAGAATTAGTCTGCATGTCATAGCAGAGAATGAGGCTTCACGTCAGCCACCACTGCAACAGTCCATTGGCATAAATTTAGGCCCAGCACCCAGGCAGAGGAGAGAGGTCCCGTAACAGACAATCTGGCTTCATGTCAGCAGAGAATCAGTCTTCATGTCATAGGAGAGAATCAGGCTTCACGTCACCCACCACTGTAAGAGTCCATTTTCATAAATTTAGGCCCAGCACCCAGGCAGAGGAGAGAGGTCACGTAACAGACAATCTGGCTTCATGTCAGCAGAGAATTAGTCTGCATGTCATAGCAGAGAATGAGGCTTCACGTCAGCCACCACTGCAACAGTCCATTGGCATATATTTAGGCCCAGCACCCAGGCAGAGGAGAGAGGTCAGAGGAGAGAGGTCCCGTAGCAGACAATCTGGCTTCATGTCAGCAGAGAATCAGTCTTCATGTCATAGCAGAGAATCAGGCTTCACGTCACCCACCACTGTAAGAGTCCATTTTCATAAATTTAGGCCCAGCACCCAGGCAGAGGAGAGAGGTCCCGTAACAGACAATCTGGCTTCATGTCAGCAGAGAATTAGTCTGCATGTCATAGCAGAGAATGAGGCTTCACGTCAGCCACCACTGCAACAGTCCATTGGCATATATTTAGGCCCAGTACCCAGGCAGAGGAGAGAGGTCCCGTAACAGACAATCTGGCTTCATGTCAGCAGAGAATTAGTCTTCATGTCATAGCAGAGAATCAGGCTTCACGTCACCCACCACTGCAACAGTCCATTTTCATAAATTTAGGCCCAGCACCCAGGCAGAGGAGAGAGGTCCCGTAACAGACAATCTGGCTTCATGTCAGCAGAGAATTAGTCTGCATGTCATAGCAGAGAATCAGGCTTCACGTCAGCCACCAATGCAACAGTCCATTGTCAGATATTTAGGCCCAGCACCCAGGCAGAGGAGAGAGGTCCCGTAACAGAGGATCTGGCTTAATGTCAGCAGAGAATCAGTCTTCATATCATAGCAGAGAATCAGGCTTCACGTCACCCACCACTGCAACAGTCCATTTTCATAAATTTAGGCCCAGCACCCAGGCAGAGGAGAGAGGTCCCGTAACAGAGGATCTGGCTTCATGTCAGCAGAGAATCAGTCTTCATATCATAGCAGAGAATCAGGCTTCACGTCACCCACCACTACAACAGTCCATTTTCATAAATTTAGGCCCAGCACCCAGGCAGAGGAGAGAGGTCCCGTAACAGAGGATCTGGCTTCATGTCAGTAGAGAATCAGTCTGCATGTCATAGCAGAGAATCAGGCTTCACGTCAGCCACCACTGCAACAGTCCATTGTCATAAATTTAGGCCCAGCACCCAGGCAGAGGAGAGAGGTCCCGTAACAGACAATCTGGCTTCATGTCAGCAGAGAATCAGTCTGCATGTCATAGCAGAGAATGAGGCTTCACGTCAGCCACCACTGCAACAGTCCATTGGCATATATTTAGGCCCAGCACACAGGCAGAGGAGAGAGGTCCCGTAACAGAGGATCTGGCTTCATGTCAGCAGAGAATCAGTCTGCATGTCATAGCAGAAAATCAGGCTTCACGTCAGCCACCACTGCAACAGTCCATTCTCAGATATTTAGGCCCAGCACCCAGGCAGAGGAGAGAGGTCCCGTAACAGAGAATCTGTCTTCATGTCAGCAGAGAATTAGTCTGCATGTCATAGCAGAGAATCAGGCTTCACGTCACCCAACATTGGAACAGTTCATTGGCATATATTTAGGCCCCGGCACCCAGACAGAGGAGAGGTTCATTCAACTTTGAGTAGCCTCGCAATATAATGGTAAAATGAAAATAAAAATAGGATTGAATGAGGAAGTGCCCTGGAGTCCAATAATATATGGTTAAGGGGAGGTAGTTAATGTCTAATCTGGACAAGGGACGGACAGGTCCTGTGGGATCCATGCCTGGTTCATTTTTATGAACGTCAGCTTGTCCACATTGGCTGTAGACAGGCGGCTGCGTTTGTCTGTAATGACGCCCCCTGCCATGCTGAATACACGTTCAGACAAAACGCTGGCCGCCGGGCAGGCCAGCACCTCCAAGGCATAAAAGGCTAGCTCTGGCCACGTGGACAATTTAGAGACCCAGAAGTTGAATGGGGCCGAACCATCAGTCAGTACGTGGAGGGGTGTGCACACGTACTGTTCCACCATGTTAATGAAATGTTGCCTCCTGCTAACACGTTGCGTATCAGGTGGTGGTTCAGTTAGCTGTGGCGTGTTGACAAAAGTTTTCCACATCTCTGCCATGCTAACCCTGCCCTCAGAGGAGCTGGCCGTGACACAGCTGCCTTGGCGACCTCTTGCTCCTCCTCTGCCTTGGCCTTGGGCTTCCACTTGTTCCCCTGTGACATTTGGGAATGCTCTCAGTAGCGCGTCTACCAACGTGCGCTTGTACTCGCGCATCTTCCTATCACGCTCCAGTGCAGGAAGTAAGGTGGGCACATTGTCTTTGTAGCATGGATCCAGCAGGGTGGCAACCCAGTAGTCCGCACAGGTTAACATGTGGGCAACTCTGCTGTCGTTGCGCAGGCACTGCAGCATGTAGTCGCTCATGTGTGCCAGGCTGCCCAGGGGTAAGGACAAGCTGTCCTCTGTGGGAGGCGTATCGTCATTGTCCTGCCTTTCCCCCCAGCCATGCACCAGTGATGGACCCGAGCTGCGTTGGGTGCCACCCCGCTGTGACCATGCTTCATCCTCATCCTCCTCCACCTCCTCCTCATACTCGTCCTCCTCGTCCTCCAGTAGTGGGCCCTGGCTGGCCACATTTGTACCTGGCCTCTGCTGTTGCCAAAAACCTCCCTCTGAGTCACTTCGAAGAGACTGGCCTGAAAGTGCTAAAAATGACCCCTCTTCCTCCTCCTCCTCCTCCTCCTGGGCCACCTCCTCTTCCATCATCGCCCTAAGTGTTTTCTCAAGGAGACATAGAAGTGGTATTGTAACGCTGATAACGGCGTCATCGCCACTGGCCATGTTGGTGGAGTACTCGAAACAGCGCAACAGGGCACACAGGTCTCGCATGGAGGCCCAGTCATTGGTGGTGAAGTGGTGCTGTTCTGTAGTGCGACTGACCCGTGCGTGCTGCAGCTGAAACTCCACTATGGCCTGCTGCTGCTCGCACAGTCTGTCCAGCATGTGCAAGGTGGAGTTCCACCTGGTGGGCACGTCGCATATGAGGCGGTGAGCGGGAAGGCCGAAGTTACGCTGTAGCGCAGACAGGCGAGCAGCAGCAGGATGTGAACGCCGGAAGCGCGAACAGACGGCCCGCACTTTATGCAGCAGCTCTGACATGTCGGGGTAGTTGTGAATGAACTTCTGCACCACCAAATTCAGCACATGCGCCAAGCAAGGGATGTGCGTCAAATTGGCTAGTCCCAGAGCTGCAACGAGATTTCGCCCATTATCACACACCACCAGGCCGGGCTTGGGGCTCACCGGCAGCAACCACTCGTCGGTCTGTTGTTCTATACCACGCCACAACTCCTGTGCGGTGTGGGGCCTGTCCCCCAAACATATGAGTTTCAGAATGGCCTGCTGACGTTTTCCCCGGGCTGTGCTGAAGTTGGTGGTGAAGGTGTGTGGCTGACTGGATGAGCAGGTGGAAGAAGAGGAGGAGGAAGCCGAGAAGGAGGAGGTGGCAACAGGAGGCAAAGAATGTTGCCCTGCGATCCTTGGCGGTGGAAGGACGTGCGCTAAACAGCTCTCTGCCTGGGGCCCAGCTGCCACTACATTTACCCAGTGTGCAGTTAGGGAGATATAGCGTCCCTGGCCGTGCTTACTGGTCCACGTATCTGTGGTTAGGTGGACCTTGCTACAGATGGCGTTGCGCAGTGCACACTTGATTTTATTGGATACTTGGTTGTGCAGGGAAGGCACGGCTCTCTTGGAGAAGTAGTGGCGGCAGGGAAATACATACTGTGGGACAGCAAGCGACATGAGCTGTTTGAAGCTGTCTGTGTCCACCAGCCTAAATGACAGCATTTCATAGGCCAGTAGTTTAGAAATGCTGGCATTCAGGGCCAGGGATCGAGGGTGGCTAGGTGGGAATTTACGCTTTCTCTCAAATGTTTGTGAGATGGAGAGCTGAACGCTGCCGTGTGACATGGTTGAGACGCTTGGTGACGGAGGTGGTGGTGGTGTTGGTGGTACATCCCCTGTTTGCTGGGCGGCAGGTGCCAACGTTCCACCAGAGGCAGAGGAAGAGGCCGAGGCGGCAGCAGCAGAAGAGGTAGCAGGGGGAGCCTGAGTGACTTCCTTGGTTTTAAGGTGTTTACTCCACTGCAGTTCATGCTTTGCATGCAGGTGCCTGGTCATGCAGGTTGTGCTCAGGTTCAGAACGTTAATGCCTCGCTTCAGGCTCTGATGGCACAGCGTGCAAACCACTCGGGTCTTGTCGTCAGCACATTGTTTGAAGAAGTGCCATGCCAGGGAACTCCTTGAAGCTGCCTTTGGGGTGCTCGGTCCCAGATGGCGGCGGTCAGTAGCAGGCGGAGTCTCTTGGCGGCGGGTGTTCTGCTTTTGCCCACTGCTCCCTCTTTTGCTACGCTGTTGGCTCGGTCTCACCACTGCCTCTTCCTCCGAACTGTGAAAGTCAGTGGCACGACCTTCATTCCATGTGGGGTCTAGGACCTCATCGTCCCCTGCATCGTCTTCCATCCAGTCTTGATCCCTGACCTCCTGTTCAGTCTGCACACTGCAGAAAGACGCAGCAGTTGGCACCTGTGTTTCGTCATCATCAGAGACATGCTGAGGTGGTATTCCCATGTCCTCATCATCAGGAAACATAAGTGGTTGTGCGTCAGTGCATTCTATGTCTTTCACCGCTGGGGAAGGGCTAGGTGGATGCCCTTGGGAAACCCTGCAAGCGGAGTCTTCAAACAGCATAAGAGACTGCTGCATAACTTGAGGCTGAGACAGTTTCCCTGGTATGCATGGGGGTGATGTGACAGACTGATGGGGTTGGTTTTCAGGCACCATCTGTGCGCTTTCTGCAGAAGACTGGGTGGGAGATAATGTGAACGTGCTGGATCCACTGTCGGCCACCCAATTGACTAATGCCTGTACCTGCTCAGGCCTTACCATCCTTAGAACGGCATTGGGCCCCACCATATATCGCTGTAAATTCTGAGGTAGTTGGTACACTAGGACGTGTGGATGTGGCAGAACGACCACGTACTCTCCCAGCACCAGAGGGTCCACTAACACCACCACGACCATGTCCACGTCCGCGTCCCTTACTAGATGTTTTCCTCATTGTTATGGTTCACCACAACAACAAAAATATTATTTGGCCCAATGTATTGTATTCAAATTCAGCGGGATATAAATTTGAGGCCTAGTATTTAGGCGCTGGGTGACCGGTATGGATTTACTAACAGAATTGGACTTGGAAATGCACAGTAGCGTGTGTGTGAAGTTATTCTGAATGACCCTATGTGCACCTTGAATATTATATACCCTTTTAGGGATAGATTTCAAATAGCTCTGATATAGCAGAAACCACTAAATTATGAAATTGCTAAATTGGGAATTGTGTTTAAACCCTGAACAAAAAATGTGCTTTGACGGACACTAAATAACTTGCCCATCCACAACAGGACAGCGGTAACGACAGATTTAGCGGGATATAAATTTGAGGCCTAGTATTTAGGCGCTGGGTGACCGGTATGGATTTAGTGACAGAATTAGACTTGGAAATGCACAGTAGCGTGTGTGTGAAGTTATTCTGAATGACCCTATGTGCACCTTGAATATTATATACCCTTTTAGGGATAGATTTCAAATAGCTCTGATATAGCAGAAACCACTAAATTATGAAATTGCTAAATTGGGAATTGTATTTCAACCCAGAACAAAAAATGTGCTTTGTCGGACACTAAATAACTTGCCCAGCCACAACAGTACAGCGGTAACGACAGATGTAGCGGGATATAAATTTGAGGCCTAGTATTTAGGCGCTGGGTGACCGGTATGGATTTACTAACAGAATTAGACTTGGAAATGCACAGTAGCGTGTGTGTGAAGTTATTCTGAATGACCCTATGTGCACCTTGAATATTATATACCCTTTTAGGGATAGATTTCAAATAGCTCTGATATAGCAGAAACCACTAAATTATGAAACTGCTAAATTGGGAATTGTATTTCAACCCAGAACAAAAAATGTGCTTTGACGGACACTAAATAACTTGCCCATCCACAACAGGACAGCGGTAACGACAGATTTAGCGGGATATAAATTTGAGGCCTAGTATTTAGGCGCTGAGTGACCGGTATGGATTTAGTGACAGAATTAGACTTGGAAATGCACAGTAGCGTGTGTGTGAAGTTATTCTGAATGACCCTATGTGCACCTTGAATATTATATACCCTTTTAGGGATAGATTTCAAATAGCTCTGATACAGCAGAAACCACTAAATTATGAAATTGCTAAATTGGGAATTGAATTTCAACCCTGAACAAAAAATGTGCTTTGACGGACACTAAATAACTTGCCCAACCACAACAGTACAGCGGTAACGACAGATTTAGCGGGATATAAATTTGAGGCCTAGTATTTAGGCGCTGGGTGACCTGTATGGATTTAGTGACAGAATTAGACTGGGATATGGCCAAAAAATAACCACACTATTGCTGGTTAAATGCACTTGGTGTGACAGCTTGACCAACCACACTACTGAGGGTTAAATGCACTTGGTGACGGGTGCAGCTTGCCCCTGATGTAGTATATGGCCAAAAAATGAACAGACTATTGCTGGTTAAATGCACTTGGTGTGACAGCTTCACCCTGATGTAGGCTTTAGCCAAAAAACAACCACACCATTGAGGGTTAAATGCACTTGGTGACAGGCGCAGCTTGCCCCTGATGTAGTATATGGCCAAAAAATGAACAGACTATTGCTGGTTAAATGCACTTGGTGTGACAGCTTCACCCTGATGTAGGCTTTAGCCAAAAAACAACCACACCATTGAGGGTTAAATGCACTTGGTGACGGGCGCAGCTTGCCCCTGATGTAGTATATGGCCAAAAAATGAACAGACTATTGCTGGTTAAATGCACTTGGTGTGACAGCTTGACCAACCACACTACTGAGGGTTAAATGCACTTGGTGACGGGCGCAGCTTGCCCCTGATGTAGTATATGGCCAAAAAATGAACAGACTATTGCTGGTTAAATGGACTTGGTGTCACAGCTTGACCAACCACACTACTGAGGGTTAAATGCACTTGGTGACGGGCGCAGCTTGCCCCTGATGTAGTATATGGCCAAAAAATGAACAGACTATTGCTGGTTAAATGCACTTGGTGTGACAGCTTCACCCTGATGTAGGCTTTAGCCAAAAAACAACCACACCATTGAGGGTTAAATGCACTTGGTGCCAGGCGCAGCTTGCCCCTGATTTAGTATATGGCCAAAAAATGAACAGACTATTGCTGGTTAAATGCACTTGGTGTGACAGCTTCATCCTGATGTAGGCTTTAGCCAAAAAACAACCACACTACTGAGGGGTAAATGCACTTGGTGACGGGCGCAGCTTGCCCCTGATTTAGTATATGGCCAAAAAATGAACAGACTATTGCTGGTTAAATGCACTTGGTGTGACAGCTTCACCCTGATGTAGGCTTTAGCCAAAAAACAACCACACCATTGAGGGTTAAATGCACTTGGTCGCAGCTTGGATGCACTTGGTTGCAGCACCGCACAAGTCACAAAATGGCCGCCGATCACCCCAGAAAATAGTGACTGACAAACGGTCTGGGCAGCCTAAAAACAGTGAGCATTTGAGTATCAGCAGCTCAATGATGCACAGCTGCAGATCGATCGATTAATCAAGTCCTTTGGAGGAGTTAATCTGCCTAATCTCGCCCTACTGTCGCAGCCACAACCTCTCCCTACGCTAATCAGAGCAGAGTGACGGGCGGCGCTATGTGACTCCAGCTTAAATAGAGGCTGGGTCACGTGGTGCTCTGGCCAATCACAGCCATGCCAATAGTAGGCATGGCTGTGATGGCCTCTTGGGGCAAGTAGTATGATGCTTGTTGATTGGCTGCTTTGCAGCCTTTCAAAAAGCGCCAAGAAAGCGTCACAAAAGCGCCAAGAAAGCGACGAACACCGAACCCGAACCCGGACTTTTACGAAAATGTCCGGGTTCGGGTCCGTGTCACGGACACCTCAAAATTCGGTACGAACCCGAACTATACAGTTCGAGTTCGCTCATCCCTAACGTGAACCCATTCACTTAAATGGGGTCTGCAATCTGCATCCGACAGTACTTTTTTGCGGTGCGGAGGCATGGACAGAAAACCCATGGATGCACTCCATAGGTTTCCGATCTGTGCTTCCATCACACCGTATTTTTCAGATTTCAGACCCATTCACTTGATACTTTGCACATACACTGGTGCCTGTATATTGCAAACCCCCTGTTCGCGAGCCACAATACAAGAGCAGACAGGCTATGGTCATGTGCATGACTGCTTCCAGTATCAGGCAGGACAGTCCCGGATTTCAGTGGAGGTCCTGGTACGGGGGAGGCATGTCCAAAATGGATAATTATTGCCCTAATGCATTCTGAATGGAAAAGGATCCTCTCAGAATGCATCAGTTTGCCTTCAATCAGTCTCCATTCCGCTTTGAAAGGCGGAGGCAGCGTTTTGGTGTCCGCCTGATGAAACTGAGCCAAACGGATCCGTCCTGTCACACAATGTAAGTCAATGGGGACGGATCCGTCTTCTCTGGCACAATAGAAAACAGATTTGTTCCCCCATTGACTTTCAATGGTGTTCAAGACGGATCAGTCATAGTTATAGAAGACATAATACAAACGGATCCGTTCATGACGGATGCATGCGATTATATTCTGGTAACGGAACCGTTTTTGCAGATTCATGACGTATCCACAAAAAACACAAGTGTGAAAGTAGCCTTAGGCCTTAGGCACATAGTGTCCCTCTTCCTTCTATTATAAAGCTGGGAGGTATGCTAAAGCCCTGATGAAAAGACACCTGAGGTGCTGTTGTTACTATGGTATTACAGTTGGCCAGGGATGTCATGTGATCACTCCTCTGAAGATGCTTGCTGTGATGCATGCTGGGATTTTTACTTTCACTTTGCAGCTGCTCCACCCACACAGCCTCTCATTAACCCCTTAAGGACCCATGACATACATGTACGTCATTTCTGTCCAGGATATAAAGAACCGTGATGTACATGTACTTCATGGTGAACAGGCGGGTGCAGGAGCTGCGCCCGCCCAATCAGCAGCAGGGGTCCGGCAGTCACTGATAGCGCATTAACCCTTGATGTGCCGTGATGGGAACCCGATAGCATGGAAGGCAGTCCGATGCCTTCCTTAGGCATTGGGGATGCCTTCTGGGGGAGAGCCTGTGAGATACAGTATCTCACAGGGAGGAAGCTGTATGTGTAATCAGGGGAGCACCCAGGAATTTTGTCTAGGGGGGGTCCGAAAGGCAAAAAAATGTGGCATGTGTAGTGTGCTGTGCTAATTCCATTTTTCATAGCCCCCTTTATATTTAAAACTGCCGGGACAGGGGGTGTAGCGTGTTGCGCTGATTCTTTTACTTGGCAATTGTAAAAGCTCTGCAGGAAAAGAACAATGCGGCGTGCTAAGCGCACCGCAAATTTTTGGGCCCCGCCCATTATTAAAAGCCCCTCCTACATATAATAGGCCACTCCCAACAAACACTGTACAGCTGACATTCTATAGTTGCGGCCTGTCTCTACACATCATACTGAGAGAGGGGGGGTCTGTCCTGGCTGCACTGCCTGCTTCACATCATACAATAGACAGCCGGGTGCAGCCAGGAAGCTCCTCCTCCGCTCTCCTCCTTCCCCCGATCCTGCTCAAGGCCTGTGGTTCCCCCCACCATCTGCCTGCTGCCCCCTTTGGCTGTCCTCACCCAGCTCTGAATCCTCCTTCTGCAAATGGCAGGGGAGGAGCCGGAGAATCTTCTCTCCTACATAGCGCCCCCTACCTCTTACATCCAGTGATGTCACCTTTGTTGTAGACGTTCTCTTTCCTCATCTTCTCCATTCAGACCAGACCGCCATGATGATTTTTCAGCCATCTCCCGTCTCTGCAGAGATTGACTAACAGACATTAGTTTCCCACATTTCCATCATCTTCACATCTTCTGAACCCCCTTTCCTGCTACCCCCAATACTGTGCCCGCTGTGCCCCCAATACTATACTGCTGAAACAGTCCCCCTGGAAATACTACTACCACACAGATAGTGCCCGCTGTGCCCCCAATACTATACTGCAGAAACAGTCCCCCTGGAAATACTGCTACCACACAGATAGTGCCCCAATACTGTGCCCGCTGTGCCCCCAATACTATACTGCAGAAACAGCCCCCCTGGAAATACTGCTACCACACAGATAGTGCCCCCTTCAACAATTATTGGCACACAGTGCTCTAAAAAAATAACTGCGCCCAGACACTAATAGTATAAAGATAATGTCCCCCAAAAATGATTGTACCCCCGCTTAGTACCCGCTGTTGAGCTAATGTCCCCATAATGTATGCCAGTATAAAATACCCCTATATAGTGCCCCAGTAAATGCCCTCATAGTGCTCCTCTCCCCTTCCCCATAGTGTCGCCCATAATATGCCAGTAAAAAATGCCCCTTCTAAGTGCCACCATATGCCCCAATAGTGCTCCTTTCCCCCATAGTGCCTACCATAATGTGCCAGTAAAAAAAATGCCCCCTTAGTGCCACCAGATGCAATTATGCCCCCATAATGTGCCAATAAGAATAAAGAACCCTTTAGAGCCCCCACTTCCCCTTAGTGCCCCCAAATAATGCCCCTATAGTGCCACCAGATGCCCCATAGTGCCATTCTCCCCTATAGTGCCCCCCATAATGTGCAAAAAAAAGCCCCTTTAGAGCCCCCATAGTGCTCCTCTCCCCCATGATGCCCCCAAATAATGCCCCCATAGTGCCGTTCTCCCCTTTAGTGCCCCCATAGTGCCGTTCTCCCCTTTACTGCCCCCCATAGTGCCGTTCTCCCCTTTACTGCCCCCCATAGTGCCGTTCTCCCCTTTAGTGCCCCCATAGTGCCGTTCTCCCCTTTACTGCCCCCCATAGTGCCGTTCTCCCCTTTACTGCCCCCCATAGTGCCGTTCTCCCCTTTACTGCCCCCCATAGTGCCGTTCTCCCCTTTACTGCCCCCCATAGTGTCGTTCTCCCCTTTACTGCCCCCCATAGTGCCGTTCTCCCCTTTACTGCCCCCATAGTGCCGTTCTCCCCTTTTTATGTGCCCCCATAGTGCAGTTCTCCCCTTTTTTTGTGCCCCCATAGAGCAGTTCTCCCCTTTTTTTTTTTTTTTTGTTAAACAATTTTTATTGTTTTTTCATATAAATAAACAATAAAGTGACAATCACAGTACATCGCTGAGAGTGCTTCTAAACCTCTGACGCAGCAGAGGAATGGAGCCAAGGAAAACATCAAGAAGTACAAGCATTAGAGCGTACATGGAGGTCAACATATGCAAGAGTTACAGATGTATAGTCATACAACTTAAATTATCGCTCGGATATAATGAAGCCTAGAAAGTACTATCTGAAAGCTTCAGCTTAATACCAAAACATCGAGCCTACAAAGGAAAAGGCCTATAGACATAAAGAGGAAAGACAGATCTGATAAGATTATGAAAAACCTCTATAACTCCTCCAAGCAGACCAAGGCGTCATCTTTGGGATATCTGGAAGAGATGCGATATTTGACACGGAGTCCCAACTAGTGATATCCAGTGGAGGGGTGTCCGTTGAGGAGAAGAAATCTTGTAGGTCTTCATGAGAAGAAATCCTGAAGGCTTTTCCGGAAAAGTTAAAGGCAATCCCGAAGGGAAAGGTCCATCTGTAAGGAATGCGCTTATCTCGGAGGAAGTCGGTGAGCGGTTTAAGGAATTTGCGCTTCTGAAGAGTGACCGGAGCTAGGTCTTGGAAGATGGAGATCTGGTTATTTTCAAAGGAAATATTCTTCATGGATCTTGCCGCTGAAAGAATCTTCTCTTTGTCCCCGAAGTTAAGAAAGCGACATATAATGTCTCTGGGGGGTTCGCTGCTTTTTGGTTTGGGTCTCAATGCTCTGTGAGCCCTTTCAATGACCATAGGAGAAAGATCTTCGCCATCAAGGATCCAGGTGACTATGGTCAAAATGGTAGGCACAATGTCCTCATTAGCCACCGTTTCCGGAACACCTCTAAAACGCAGGTTGTTCCTGCGGCCATGGTTTTCTTGATCTTCCAAACTGACATATAAAGCATTGATGTGATTTTGGCACACCGATAAGGAGCGCGCCATAGCTGCACTGTGATCCAGCGACGCGGACTGAGTGGCTTCAAGAGCCTCCACTCTGTGCCCCACATGGAGGATTTCCTGCGTCAGGCCGGCCAGCTCTTGCTGCAAGGGTATAAGCGCCTCAGCTAGCGCTTGCTTTATGAACGCTCTAGATACCGGGAGGTCTCGGGTTAGAGATGTATCTCCAGATTCACTTTCTCCTTCTGATTGGGCCTCCTCTCCGCTGTGTGGAGCGCGGTCAGCCGTCGGCGCCATCTTGGAGACGGTAGCTTCAGGGCCTGAGGTCTGTTTTTTAAGATATTTAGCCATACCGGAGTTTGGGTTTGCGGCTTTAGGGATGGCCCCTTGGTCAGTGGGTCTTTGCCCTCCAATTTTAACCATGTTGCTGGTCGCTAACGCTTAAGTAAGCTGGAATCTCGGCAGGTCAGTGTACGAAGCTCAGCGGGACACAGCCATGCAGTTCCGGCGCTAGCTCCGCCCCCTAGTGCAGTTCTCCCCTTTTTTTTGTGCCTCCATAGTGCAGTTCTCCCCTTTTTTTTGTGCCCCCATAGTGCAGTTCTCCCCTTTTTTTTGTGCCCTCATAGTGCAATTCTCCCCTTTTTTGTGCCCCCATAGTGCAGTTCTCCCCTTTTATAGTGCCCCCCATAGTGCAGTTCTCCCCTTTTATAGTGCCCCCCATAGTGCAGTTCTCCCCTTTTTTAGTGCCCCCATAGTGCCAGCTCCCCCCCCCCTCAAAAAAAATAAAATAAATACCCCGATACTTACCAGCAGCGATGCGATGCAGCCTCTTCCGGCCCGTGTCCCTGCTGTGTGCTGCCCGGCTCAGGCAGCGCGATGATGACGTCATCGCTCCGCCAGAGCCGGCCTCTGATAGGCTGCAGGCATTAGTGCCTGCGGCCTATCAGAAGAACAGGGGAGGGACACACCTATCCCTCCCCTGCTGCAGCACAGATATAGAGATGAGCGCTTCCACAATGGAAGCGCTCATCTCCTACTGACCCCCCCTACCCCGCCGCCGCCGCAGCTGCTACAATTACATCCAGGGCCGCGCCGCCTGTGGTGTGGTGGGATAAAAAAAAACAAATTTTGCCTGGTTGTTCTAGGGGGGGGGTCCAGACCCGCTGGACCCCCCCTGTAGGTGCGCCACTGTGTGTAATACACACTGTATTACACTTACAGCCATTGCATTCCAATACAGAAGTATTGGAATGCATTGTAAAGGGTATCAGACTCCCAGAAGTTGAAGTCCCAAAGTGGGACAAAAAAATAAAGTGAACAAAAAAGTTTAAAAAATAAAGTTCTCCCCCCCCAAAAAATTTAAGGTTTCAAGTAAAAACAAAAGTCATTTTTCCAAAACAAATTTGTAAATAGGGAAAAAAAGAAAAGTAGACATATTAGGTATCGCCGTGTCCGTATCCACTGGCTCTATAAACATATCACATGACTAACCCCTCAGATGAACACCGCCCAAAAAATTAAATAAAAACTGTGCTAAATAAATCATTTTTTGTCACCTTACATCACTAAAAGTACAACACCAAGCGATCAAAAAGGTGTATGCCTGCCAAAATAGTACCAATCTAACCGGCACCTTATCCCGCAAAAAACGAGCTCCTACCCAAGACAATCGCATAAAAAATTTAAAAAAAAACTATGGCTCAGAATATGGAGACACTAAAACATTGTTTTTTTTATTTTAAAAATGCTGTTATTGTGTAAAACTTAATTTAAAAATAAAAAGTAAATAAAAAAAGTATACCTTTTAGGTATTGACGCGTCCATAAGAACCTGCTCTATCAAAATATCACATGACTTAATCCCTCAGGTGAACACAGTAAAAAAACGGTGTAAAAAAAGCCATTTTTTGTCACCTTACATCACAAAAAGTATAATAGCAAGCAATCCAAAAGTCATATGCACTCCAAAATAGTGCCAATCAAACCGTTATCTCATCCCGCAAAAATCATACCCTACCTAAGATAATTGCCCAAAAACTAAAAAAAACTATGGCTTTCAGAATATTGAGACACTAAAACATTATTTTTTTTTTTGTTTAAAAAATGATATTATTGTGTAAAACTTAAATAAAAAACTAAAAAAACTAATACACATTAGGTATTGCCACGTCCGTAACGACAGCTCTACAAAAATACCACATGACCTAACCCCTCAGATGAACACCTAAAAAAATAAAAATAAAAACTGTAAAAAAAAGCTATTTTTTTGTCACCTTACATCACAAAAAGTGTAATAGCAAGCGATCAAAAAGTCATACACACCCCAAAATAGTGTCAATCAAACCGTCATCTCATCCCGCAAAAATTGTACCCTACCTAAGATAATCGCCCAAAAACAAAAAAAAACTATGGGTCTCAGACTATGTAGACACTAAAACATGATTTTCTTTTTTTTAAAAAGGAAATCATTGTGCAAAACATCAAAACAAGTAGACATATTAGTAGAGTTGAGCGAACACCTGGATGTTCAGGTTCGAGAAGTTCGGCCGAACTTCCCGGAAATGTTCGGGTTCGGGATCTGAAATCGACCCGAACTTCGCCCTGAACCCGAACCCGATTGAAGTCAAAGGGGACCCAAACTTTTCGGCACTAAAAAGGCTGTAAAACAGCCCAGGAAAGGGCTAGAGGATATGGAAATGAATCGAAATAAAAATAAAATAAATAAAAATTAACCAATATCAATTGGAGAGAGGTCCCATAGCAGAGAATCAGGCTTCATGTCACCCACCACTGGAACAGGCAACTGTCAGATATTTAGGCCCCGGCACCCAGACAGAGGAGAGAGGTCCCATTGCAGAGAATCAGGCTTCATGTCATAGCAGAGAATCAGGCTTCACATCACCCACCACTGGAACAGGCCATTGTCAGATATTTAGGCCCCGGCACCCAGACAGAAGAGAGAGATCCCATAGCAGAGAATCAGGCTTCATGTCATAGCAGAGAATCAGGCTTCATGTCATAGCAGAGAATCAGGCTTCACGTCACCCACCACTGGAACAGGCCATTGTCAGATATTTAGGCCCCGGCACCCAGACAGAGGAGAGAGGTCCCATTGCAGAATATCAGGCTTCATGTCATAGCAGAGAATCAGGCTTCGCGTCACCCACCATTGGAACAGGCCATTGTCAGATATTTAGGCCCCGGCACCCAGACAGAAGAGAGAGGTCCCATAGCAGAGAATCAGGCTTCATGTCATAGCAGAGAATCAGGCTTCATGTCATAGCAGAGAATAAGGCTTCATGTCACCCACCACTGGAACAGGCCACTGTCAGATATTTTTAGGCCCCGGCACCCAGACAGAGGAGAGAGGTCCCATAGCAGAGAATCAGGCTTCATGTCATAGCAGAGAATCATCCTTCATGTCACCCAACACTGGAACAGGCCACTGTCAGATATTTTTAGGCCCCGGCACCCAGACAGAGGAGAGAGGTCCCATAGCAGAGAATCAAGCTTCATGTCATAGCAGAGAATCAGGCTTCATGTTACCCACCACTGGAACAGGCCACTGTCAGATAGTTTTAGGCTCCGGCACCCAGACAGAGGAGAGAGGTCCCATAGCAGATAATCAGGCTTCATGTCATAGCAGAGTATCATGCTTCATGTCACCCAACACTGGAACAGGCCACTGTCAGATATTTTTAGGCCCCAGCACCCAGACAGAGGAGAAGTTCATTCAACTTTGGGTTGCCCCGCAATATAATGGTAAAATGAAAATAAAAAGAGGATTGAATGAGGAAGTGGCCTGGAGTACAATAATATATGGTTAAGAGGAGGTAGTTATAAATGTCTAATCTGCACAAGGGATGGACAGGTCCTGTGGGATCCATGCCTGGTTGATTTTTATAAACGTCAGCTTGTCCACATTGGCTGTAGACAGGCGGCTGCATTTGTCTGTAATGACACCCCCTGCCGTGCTGAATACACCTTCAGACAAAACGCTGGCCGCCGGGCAGGCCAGCACCTCCAAGGAATAAAAGGCTAGCTCTGGACAATTTGGAGACCCAGAAGTTGAATTGGGCCGAACCATCAGTCAGTACGTGGAGGGGTGTGCACACGTACTTTTCCACCATGTTAGTGAAATGTTGCCTCCTGCTAACATGTTCCGTATCAGGTGGTGGTGCAGTTAGCTATGGCGTATTGACAAAACTTTTCCACATCTTTGCCATGCTAACCCTGCCCTCAGAGGAGCTGGCCGTGACACAGCTGCGTTGGCGACCTCTTGCTCCTCCTCTGCCTTCGCCTTGGGCTTCCACTTGTTCCCCTGTGACATTTGGGAATGCTCTCAGTAGCACGTCTACCAATGTGCGCTTCTACTCGCGCATCTTCCTATCACGCTCCAGTGCAGGAAGTAAGGTGGGCACATTGTCTTTGTACCGTGGATCCAGCAGTGTGGCAACCCAGTAGTCCGCACACGTTAAAATGTGGGCAACTCTGCTGTCGTTGCGCAGGCACTGCAGCATGTAGTCGCTCATGTGTCCCAGGCTGCCCAGAGGTAAGGACAAGCTGTCCTCTGTGGGAGGCGTATCGGCATCATCCTGCGTTTCCCCCCAGCCACGCACCAGTGATGGGCCCGAGCTGTGTTGGGTGCCACCCCGCCGTGAACATGCTTCATCCTCATCCTCCTCCACCTCCTCCTCATCCTCGTCCTCCAGTAGTGGGCCCTGGCTGGCCACATTTGTACTTGGCCTCTGATGTTGCAAAAAACCTCCCTCTGAGTCACTTCGAAGAGACTGGCCTGAAAGTGCTAAAAAGGACCCCTCTTCCTCCTCCTCCTGGGCCACCTCCTCTTCCATCATCGCCCTAAGTGTTTTCTCAAGGAGACATAGAAGTGGTATTGTAACGCTGATAACGGCGTCATCGCCACTGGCCATGTTGGTGGAGTACTCGAAACAGCGCAACAGGGCACACAGGTCTCGCATGGAGGCCCAGTCATTGGTGGTAAAGTGGTGCTGTTCCGCAGTGCGACTGACCCGTGCGTGCTGCAGCTGAAACTCCACTATGGCCTGCTGCTGCTCGCACAGTCTGTCCAGCATGTGCAAGGTGGAGTTCCACCTGGTGGGCACGTCGCATATGAGGCGGTGAGCGGGAAGGTCGAAGTTACGCTGTAGCGCAGACAGGCGAGCAGCGGCAGGATGTGAACGCCGGAAGCGCGCACAGACGGCCAGCACTTTATGCAGCAGCTCTAACATGTCGGGGTAGTTGTGAATGAACTTCTGCACCACCAAATTCAGCACATGCGCCAGGCAAGGGATGTGTGTCAAACCGGCTAGTCCCAGAGCTGCAACGAGATTTCGCCCATTATCGCACACCACCAGGCCGGGCTTGAGGCTCACCGGCAGCAACCACTCGTCGGTCTGTTGTTCTATACCCCGCCACAACTCCTGTGCGGTGTGGGGCCTGTCCCCCAAACATATGAGTTTTTAGAATGGCCTGCTGACGTTTACCCCGGGCTGTGCTGAAGTTGGTGGTGAATGTGTGTGGCTGACTGGATGAGCAGGTGGAAGAAGAGGAGGAGGAAGCTGAGTAGGAGGAGGAGGCAACAGGAGGCAAAGAATGTTGCCCTGCGATCCTTGGCGGCGGAAGGACGTGCTCCAAACAGCTCTTTGCATGGGACCCAGCCGCCACTACATTTACCCAGTGTGCAGTTAGGGAGATATAGCGTCCCTGGCCGTGCTTACTGGTCCACGTATCTGTGGTTAGGTGGACCTTGCCACAGATGGCGTTGCGCAGTGCACACTTGATTTTATCGGATACTTGATTGTGCAGGGAAGGCACGGCTCTCTTGTAGAAGTAGTGGCGGCTGTGAACAACATACTGTGGGACAGCAAGCGACATGAGCTGTTTGAAGCTGTCTGTGTCCACCAGCTTGAATGACAGCATTTCATAGGCCAGTAGTTTAGAAATGCTGGCATTCAGGGCCAGGGATCGAGGGTGGCTAGGTGGGAATTTACGCTTTCTCTCAAATGTTTGTGAGATGGAGAGCTGAACGCTGCCGTGTGACATGGTTGAGATGCTTGGTGACGGAGGTGGTGGTGTTGGTGGTACATCCTCTGTTTGCTGGGCGACAGGTGCCAATGTTCCTCCAGAGGCGGAGGAAGAGGACCAGGCGGCAGCAGCAGAAGAGGTAGCAGGGGGAGCCTGAGTGAGTTCCTTGTTTTTAAGGTGTTTACTCCACTGCAGTTCATGCTTTGCATGCAGGTGCCTGGTCATGCAGGTTGTGCTAAGGTTCAGAACGTTAATGCCTCGCTTCAGGCTCTGATGGCACAGCGTGCAAACCACTCAGGTCTTGTCGTCAGCACATTGTTTGAAGAACTGCCGCGCCAGGGAACTCCTTGAAGCTGCCTTTGGGGTGCTCGGTCCCAGATGGCGGTGGCCAGTAGCAGACGGACTCTCTTAGCGGCGGGTATTCTGCTTTTGCCCACTGCTCCCTCTTTTGCTACGCTGTTGGCTCGGTCTCACCACTGCCTTTTCCTCCGAATTCTGAAAGTCAGTGGCACGACCTTCATTCCATTTGGGGTCTAGGACCTCATCGTCCCCTGCATCGTCTTCCACCCAGTAGGCCTAGTATTTAGGCCCTTGATGACAGGTATCCCTTTTACGGACAGAATTTGACTTGGAAATGCACTGTAGCGTGTGAAGTTATTGAGGATGACCCTATCAGCACCTTGAATCTGATATATCCTTTTATGGATAGATTTAAACTTGGCCTGATACAGCAGAAACCACTGATTTAGGGAATTACTAAGTTGGGAATTGTATTTCAATCCAGAACAAAAATATATCCTTTGCCAGACAGCAGACAGTATTACAATTGGCTAGCCACAGCTGAAACACCAGATTTAGGGTACTGCTATTTTGGCAATTGTATTTCACCCCTCAATAAAAAAGCAAGCACAGCCAAGCACCTGATGTAGGATATAGCAAAAAAAAAAACACTATTGATGGTTAAATGTATTTGCTGGCAGCTTGTGCTGGTGCACCACAAGACGCAAAATGGCCGCCGATCACCCCAGAAAAAAGTGACAGAAAAACGCTCTGGGCAGCCTAAAAACAGTGAGCAATTAAATAGCAGAGGTTGAATGATTCACAGCTGTAGATCGAACACTTCATTAAGTGTTTTTGCTGAGTAAATCCCTGCCCTGCCTAATCTCGCCCTAACAGCAGCAGCTGCATCCTATCCCTACACTCAACAGAGCAGAGTGACGTGCGGCGCTACGTGACTCCAGCTTAAATAGAGGCTGGGTCACATGCTGCACTGGCCAATCACAGCCATGCCAATAGTAGTCATGGCTGTGATGGCCTCTTGGGGCAAGTAGTATGACGCTTGTTGATTGGCTGCTTTGTAGCCTCTCAAAAAGCGCCAAGAAAGCGCCGAACACCGAACCCGAACCCAGACTTTTATGAAAATGTTCGGGTTCGGGTCCGTGTCATGGACACCCCAAAATTCGGTACGAACCCGAACTATACAGTTCGGGTTCGCTCATCCCTACATATTAGGTATTGCTGTGTCCGTAATAACCTGCTCTATAAAAATATCACATGACCTTAGCCCTATGGTAAATACCGTAAAAAAAAAAGTGCAAAAAAAGCAATTTTTTGTCACCTTACAGCACAAAAAGTGTAATAGCAAGCGATCAAAAAGTCATATGCACCCTATAATAGTACCAATCATACTGTTATCTCATCCTGAAAAAAATAAGGCTTTTAGAATGTGGAGACACAACTTTAAAAAAAAAAATGCTTTGTTATGAAAAACTGAAACAAACAACCAAAAAAAGTGTCCTATTTGGTATTGTTGCATCCGCAGCAACCTGCTTTATAAAACTACCACATCATCTAACCTGTCAGATGAATGTTGTAAATAACAAAATATAAAAATGGTGCCAAGGCAGCTATTTCTTATTACCTTGCTTCACAAAAAGAGTAATATAGAGCAACCAAAAATCATCTGTACCCCAAAATAGTACCAACAAAACTGCCACCTTATCCTGTAGTTTCCAAAATGGAGTCACTTTTTTGAGTTTCAACTCTAGGGGTGCATCAGGGGGGCTTCAAATGTGACATGGCAGCTTAAAATTATCCCAGTAAAATCTGCTTTCCAAAAACCATATGGTGTTCCTTTCCTTCTGTGCAATGTCGTGTGCCCGTACATCAGTTTACGACCACATATGAACTACAGAATCAGCACCATAAATATTGATTTTTGTTTGGCTGTTAACCCTTTGTACCAGAAAAAAATGGAGTCAAATGGATAATCTGCCAAAAAAGTGATTTTTTTTCAAATTTTATCTCTATTTTCCATTTAATTCTTTTGGAACACCTAAAAGGTTAACAAAGTTTGTAAAATCTATTTTGAATACCTTGAGGGGTGTAGTTTGTAAAATGGGGTCACTTTGGGGTGGTTTATATTATGTAAGCCTCACAAAGTGACTTCAGACCTGAACTGGTCCTGAAAAAGTGGGTTTTAGAAATTTTCAGAAAAATTTCAAGATTTGCTTCTAAACTTTCAAGCCTTCTAACGTCCCCAAAAAATAAAATGGCATTCACAAAATGATCCAAACATGAAGTAGACTTATGGGTAATGTAAAGTAATAACTATTTTTGGAGGTATTACTATGTATTATAAAAGTAGAAAAATTTAAATTTGGAAATTTGCTAATTTTTAAAAATTTTTGATAAATGTGCCATTTTTTATAAATAAAATAAATTTTTTTTTACCCGTATATACTCGAGTATAAGCCGACCCGAATATAAGCCGAGGCCCCTAATTCTAGTGTGGGAAATGCAGCAGCTACTGGTAAATTTCAAAAATAAAAATAGATACCGTACCAATAAAATTACATTAATTGAGGCATCAGTAGGTTAAAGGTTTTTGAATATTTATTTCAAAGAAAAACAATATGGTATCAACAATAACTTTAACAGTACAAAAACCAACTAAAGCGAATATTCGATTTTTGGGAAAATACCAGTTCATGCGAATTTTTATGCAAAAATTTGAATGCAATTTTTTTGTGAATTTTCGCAATCAAGACCTAGACTCGAGTATAAGATGAGGGGGCTTTTTGAGCACAAAAATATGTGCCAAAAAACTCGTCTTATACTCGAGTATACACGGTAACTTAATTTTACCACTGTCATGAAGTACAATATGTGACGAGAAAACAATCTCAGAATGGCCTGGATAAGTAAAAGTGGTATAAAGTTATCACCACATAAAGTAACACATGTCAGATTTGCAAAAAATGGCCTGGTCCTTAATGTGAAAAATGGCAGGGTCCTGAAGGGGTTAATGCGAGCATGCTATGCTAAATGCAGTAGAAAAATTATACTGTATATATATATATATATATATATATATATATATACACAGGGAGTGCAGAATTATTAGGCAAGTTGTATTTTTGAGGATTAATTTTATTATTGAACAACAACCATGTTCTCAATGAACCCAAAAAACTCATTAATATCAAAGCTGAATATTTTTGGAAGTAGTTTTTAGTTTGTTTTTAGTTTTAGCTATTTTAGGGGGATATCTGTGTGTGCAGGTGACTATTACTGTACATAATTATTAGGCAACTTAACAAAAAACAAATATATACCCATTTCAATTATTTATTTTCACCAGTGAAACCAATATAACATCTCAACATTCACAAATATACATTTCTGACATTCAAAAACAAAACAAAAACAAATCAGTGACCAATATAGCCACCTTTCTTTGCAAGGACACTCAAAAGCCTGCCATCCATGGATTCTGTCAGTGTTTTGATCTGTTCACCATCAACATTGCGTGCAGCAGCAACCACAGCCTCCCAGACACTGTTCAGAGAGGTGTACTGTTTTCCCTCCTTGTAAATCTCACATTTGATGATGGACCACAGGTTCTCAATGGGGTTCAGATCAGGTGAACAAGGAGGCCATGTCATTAGATTTTCTTCTTTTATACCCTTTCTTGCCAGCCACGGTGTGGAGTACTTGTACGCGTGTAATGGAGCATTGTCCTGCATGAAAATCATGTTTTTCTTACCTTGCAGACTTCTTCCTGTACCACTGCTTGAAGAAAGTGTCTTCCAGAAACTGGCAGTAGGACTGGGAGTTGAGCTTGACTCCATCCTCAATCCAAAAAGGCCCCACAAGCTCATCTTTGATGATACCAGCCCAAACAAGTACTCCACCTCCACCTTGCTGGCGTCTGAGTCGGACTGGAGCTCTCTGCCCTTTACCAATCCAGCCATCTGGCCCATCAAGACTCACTCTCATTTCATCAGTCCATAAAACCTTTGAAAAATCAGTCTTGAGATATTTCTTGGCCCAGTCTTGACGTTTCAGCTTGTGTGTCTTGTTCAGTGGTGGTCGTCTTTCAGCCTTTCTTACCTTGGCCATGTCTCTGAGTATTGCACACCTTGTGCTTTTGGGCACTCCAGTGATGTTGCAGCTCTGAAATATGGCCAAACTGGTGGCAAGTGGCATCTTGGCAGCTGCACGCTTGACTTTTCTCAGTTCATGGGCAGTTATTTTGCACCTTGGTTTTTCCACATGCTTCTTGCGACCCTGTTGACTATTTTGAATGAAACGCTTGATTGTTCGATGATCACGCTTCAGAAGCTTTGCAATTTTAAGAGTGCTGCATCCCTCTGCAAGATATCTCACTATTTTTTACTTTTCTTAGCCTGTCAAGTCCTTCTTTTGACCCATTTTGCCAAAGGAAAGGAAGTTGCCTACTAATTATGCACACCTGATATAGGGTGTTGATGTCATTAGACCACGCCCCTTCTCATTACAGAGATGCACATCACCTAATATGCTTAATTGGTAGTAGGCTTTCGAGCCTATACAGCTTGGAGTAAGACAACATGCATAAAGAGGATGATGTGGTCAAAATACTCATTTGCCTAATAATTCTGCACGTAGTGTATATATATATATATACATACACACATACAGTATATCTGTCATGTTTTGATTTCCTCTTGACTTTAGTTATTGTCTGGGGCACTCTCTGCAGGGGGAGAGCGATACATCCAGAAAACCCACAGATGTCTCCAGACCCTCTAGCTCGGTAAGCCTCCTCCCTATTATGTTTGGGGTGTAATTTAGCACTTATTCTGGCTATTATGCACCTGGCCTTTTTTAGGTGCCAGTTTCCCTTTAAAAAAAAAAAATAATTATTGCAATGCTGTCTGGCTTATGTCTCCTAGGGAAGAGAAAGCATTAAAGGGTAACCATCCCTGATAAGGAAATGTGCAATTTCTAAAAAGGCGCTCTCTAGCTCTTCCAAAAAACCTCTATGTCAAAAAAGCTGCAACAGAGTAGTCTCGGAGAAAACCCCTTCCCTTGTTGAGAGCTTAAGGACCATGATAAAAGAGGAAGTCGGTGCGGCTGTAGAGGCTAAGCTGTCCGCCCTCCCGTCCAAACTCTCCACTTCAAATGTCTCAATGGTGGGACAGGTTTCTGACATAGATGAGGGTGAAATCTCTTCTGACACAGATTCTAATATGTTCTATTGAAGAGACAGAGTCTCTATTAAGAACCATAAAAGCCAAAATCAACTTGGAAGAACCAGATGTTTGCAGGTCTTGAGGACAGGAAAAAGCGAGTATTCCCGGTCCATAATAATATAAAGACCCTGATCCAGAATGAATGGAAAGAGCCTGAAAACAGACAAGCTGCTTCCAAAATGTTCAAAAGGAAATACCCATTTGCGGAAAAAGACTTGGCTACCTGGGACAAAACTTCTAAAGTCGACGTCCCTGTGGCTAGGATCTCAAAAAAATCTGCGTTACGCTTTGAAGATCTAGGGTTGCTTAAATATCCCATGGAAAAGAGGTGCGAGTCTCTTCTTAAAAAAACTTGGGAGTCCTCCACTGCCATATTAAGACCGGGAATCTCGCCGACCTATACAGCCAGGACCTTGTCCTTGTGGTTGGGACAGTTAGAAGAACACATTGAGTGCGGTACTCCCAGGGAGGATATTCTGGCTTCCATCCCAATGTTAAAGAAAGCCTCCAATTTCCTGGCAGATGCCTCGGCTGATATGGTAAAGTTATCAGCAAAAACAGCCGCCCTATCCAATGCATCTCGCAAAGTGATCTGGTTGAGGTCCTGGTCTGGTGTCACAGCATCTAAAAATAAATTATGTTCTTTGCCATGCGAGGGCGATCGGGTATTTGGCACTGCACTGGACTATATACTTGAAAAAGCTTAAGACAGAAAAAAAAGGTTTCCTGATGGAATCTAAATTCTATCATCAAAGGCGCTCCTTTCGTCCCCAGAGACGTAATAGACTTGACCAAAAGAAAAAAAGTATCAGGCTCTTCATGGCAAACCTCTAAAGGAAAAGAAAAGGGGTTCCTGTTTTTACCCCGATAAGTCTGCTCGCAATCCAATGACGCCAGGGGAGCGGTGGGGGGGGGGAGACTGAAACTCTTTCAGGCCTCTCCCTGGTTACTCGCTATCATAAAAGAAGGGTATCGGTTGGAGGTCTCACATCTTCTTCCAGACAGTTACATGGAAAACCAGACTAGAAGGAGAAGATCAAGAGGCAATGGACCAACAGATTTCTCTCCTCTTAAAGAAGGAAGCCATAATTCCTGTGCCAATAGAAGAACAGAGGATGGGTTTTTATTCTCCAATTTTCCTAGTGAGGAAGCCGAAAGGAACCTTCAGAGCAATAATGGAAGAGCTAGAAGGAGAAGATCAAGAGGCAATGGACCAACAGATTCCTCTCCTCTTAAAGAAGGAAGCCATAATTCCTGTGCCAATAGAAGAACAGAGGATGGGTTTTTATTCTCCAATCTTCCTAGAGAGGAAGCCGAATGGAACCTTCAGAGCAATAATAAATCTGAAAATGTTAAACAGGTATATTGTTTTCAAAAATTCAAGATGGAAACGGTAAAATCAGTCATCAATCTACTGTCAAAGAACTGTTTTATGTTACCTTGGACCTTGCAGATGCTTATTATGATTTCCCAATTCAGAAGAACGACCAGAAGTTTCTGAGGACGGCAGTCTGGTTCCAGGGGACTCTCCATCGCTTCCAGTTTCAGGTTCTACCGTTTGGCCTCTACTCAGACCCAAGGGTTTTTACGAAAATCATGGCAGAAGTTGCAACATTTTTTTTATCTGGTAAAAATCCTGTTCATCCCATACTTGGACGACTTCCTAATTCCAGCCCCATTAAAAAATCTTCTTCAGTATCAGTTTCATAAAATACTGGTCACCCTTGCAGACCTGGGCTGGATAATAAACCAACAAAAATCCTGCCTTCTCCCCTCACAAAAGATAATTTTTCTAGGAGTATTGCTGGATTCCCAGGTGATGACCTCCTTCCTTCCGTATCAGAAGTGACTAAATCTAGTCTCTAACATCAGGAGATTCCAGAGACAAAAAGTATCCTCATTCAGGGAGATAATTACTTTTCTGGGGCTCATGACCTCGACAATTGAATCAGTAAAATGGGCCCAGTCCCACTCAAGAATTCTCCAAGCCTTTCTGTTGAAAAAATGGGACAAAAAACAATCTTCCCTAAACAAGAAGATAAAAATTCCATTGCAGGTAAAAATCTCGCTATCCTGGTGGACAAACCAGACAAATCTCTCCAGGGGGGTAGAGTGGCGACAGACAGACCAGATAGTCATTACAACCAATGCCAGCAAACACGGCTGGGAAGCACATATGGAAATAGCCGTAAAGCAGGGCCTATGGAAGATAGAGCTTTAACAAGCTTCCTCCAATATGAGGGAACTAAGTGCGGTCTGGGAAGCCCTAAAAGCCTTTTCTCCCTCAATTCATCTGAGGAATGCATTCTCTCAGACAACTACACTACAGTGGCCTACCTGAACAAGCATGGGGGAACGAGAAGTCGCTCACTATCCTTAGTGGCAGAGAGGATCCTTGGTTGGGCCGAGAAAAAACTGTTGTCCCTATCGGCAGCCCACATAAAAGGGAAATAAAATCTTGTAGCAGACTTACTGAGCAGGGATCAATTAAAAGAGGGAGAGTGGAGTCTAAATCCACAAGTCTTCAGTCTGATTTGCGCCAGATGGGGCACTCCAAAAGTCGACTTATTCGCCTCGAGGAAAACAGACAAGTGTCAAATTTTTACTCCCTATCCATTCTAGAACAACCCTTGAAAGTGGACGCCTTATCAACATCTTGGCCTCAGGGACTTCTCTATACCTTCCCGCCATTCCCTCTAATTCCAAAGGTCATAACCAAAATCATAGAGGAGAAAGCTCAAATAATCTTGATAACTCCTTTCTGGCCCAGGAGGGCATGAATCCCAGTGCTAAAGAGCCTAGCGGGGGAAGACTTTTGGATTCTCCCACTCCTTCCGGATCTTCTACTCCAGGGTCCAGTAGTTTATCCCAGGGTCTCCCAACTCCGCTTAACTGCTTGGAAGTTGAAAGGAGCATCCTGAGAAATAAAAGGTTTTCGAATGTAGTAATCACTACTCTGTTTCAGAGCAGAAAGCCAGTTACATCTAAAATCTACCTGAGATCCTGGGAATATTTCCTATGGTTTGTAGATGGTACAATATATCCTCCAGATATTACCCTAATCCTGGACTTCCTACAAGCTGGACTCGACAAAGGTTTATCTGTAAGTACCTTAAAGGTCCAGGTAGCGGCTCTGAGCGCTTTTTTGGGCACCAAATCGACAGATCTAAATGTTGTCAAAATATTTCTTAACCCCTTAGGGACCCATGAGGCACCGTTACGGCATGGATCCCGAGTCCTTAAGGACCCATGACGTACCAGTACGTCATGAGTTTAAAGTGAGATTGCGGCGCTGCTGGGGTTAATCCGCACAGGATGCCGGCTGAAATCATTCAGCCGGCATCCTGTCACAACGCTGGGGGGGTCATATGACCCCCCGTATAGGCGATCGCAGCAAACCGCAGGTCAATTCAGACCTGCGGTTTGCTGCGCTTTTGGTTGATTCGGATCAAACTTCAAAATGCCGCATATACATTTTTTTCCACCCCCCCCTGCATCCCTGGATGGTGTACTCTGGTATAAATGGCTGACATCTGTGATGGGATGTCAGCCGTTTAACCCTTTCCATACAGCGGTCCGTACGGACCGCTGTATGGAAAGAGTTAACAGTAAGATGCGGCTCCCTCCCTCTCCCATCGGGGGGCTGCTGTGCCTTTGCAACCCACCTACAGGATAGGGTGACAGAGGGAGGGAGCCCCAGTCCTTACCCTTCCCCGCCTGCGAAGTTGTGGCCACAACTTCGCAGACGGGGAAGGTTCCCATGGCAACAGGACGCCTTCTCAGGCGTCCTGCTGTCCATGGTGCTGAACAGATCTGTGCTAAAGGCATAGATCTGTTCAGACAAAGTGTAAGTAAAATACAGTACAGTACAATATATATTGTACTGTACTGTATAATACAGACATCAGACCCACTGGATCTTCAAGAACCAAGTGGGTCTGGGTCAAAAAAAAAAAAGTAAAAAAAAGTAAAAAAAAAAAGTAAAAATCAAAAAACACATTTATCACTGATTAAAAATGAAAAAAATAAAATTCCCTACACATGTTTGGTATCGCCGTGTACGTAACGACCTGATCTATAAAACGGTCATGTTACTTTCCCCGCACGGTGAACGCCATAAAAAAAAAAAACTATGTGAAAATTGAAATTTTGCCCACCTTACTTCCCAAAAAAGGTAATAAAAGTGATCAAAAAAGTTGCATGTACGCCAAAATAGTGCCAATCAAACCGTCATCTCATCCCGCAAAAAATGAGACCCTACCCAAGATAATCGCCCAAAAACTGAAAAAACTATGGCTCTTAGACTATGGAAACACTAAAACATGATTTTTTTTGTTTCAAAAATGAAATCATTGTGTAAAACTTACATAAATAAAAGAAAGTATACATATTAGAAATCGCCGATACGACCGGCTCTATAAAAATATCACATGAGTTAACCCCTCAGATGACCACCGTAAAAAAATTAAAATAAAAACGGTTTAAAAAAAGCAATTTTTTGTCATCTTACGTCACAAAAAGTGCAATAGCAAGCGATCAAAAAGTCATATGCACCCCAAAATAGTGGAAATAAAACAGCCATCTCATCCCGCAAAAAATTAGACCCTACTTAAGATAATCGCCCAAAAACTGAAAAAATTATGGCTCTTAGGCTATGGAGACACTAAAACTTTTTTTGTTTTAAAAATGAAATCATTGTGTAAAACTTACATAAACAAAAAAAATTGTATACATATTAGGTATCGGCGCATCCGTGACAACCTGCTCTATAAAATTACCACATGATCTAACCTTTCAGATGAATGTTGTAAATAATAAAAAAAACGGTGCCCAAAAAGCTATTTCTTGTTACCTTGCCGTACAAAAAGTGTAATATAGAGCAACCAAAAATCATATGTACCCTAAACTAGTAACAACAAAACTGCCACCCTATCCTGTAGTTTCTAAAATGGGGTCACTTTTTTGGAGTTTCTACTCTAGGGGTAACCCTTGCTTTGTTACTTGAAAAAAAATATATAAAAATGGAAAATCTGCCAAAAAAGTGACATTTTGAAATTGTATCTCTATTTTCCATTAAATCTTGTGCAACACCTAAAGGGTTAACAAAGCGTGTAAAATCAGTTTTGAATACCACGAGGGGTGTAGTTTCTTAGATGGGGTCACATTTAGGGAGTTTCTTCTCATGGGGTGCATCAGGGGGCTTCAAATGGGACATGGTGTAAATAAACCAGTCCAGCAAAATCTGCCTTCCAAAAACCAAACGGCGCACCTTTCACTCTACGCCCCGCTGTGTGGCCGTACAGTAGTTTACAGCCACATATGGGGTGTTTCTGTAAACGGCAGAGTCAGGGCAATAAAGATGCAGTCTTGTTTGGCGGTTAACCCTTGCTTTGTTAGTGGAAGAAATGGGTTAAAATTGAAAATTAGGCAAAAAAGTGAAATTCTCAAATTTCATCCCCATTTGCCAATAACTCTTGTGCAACACCTAAAGGGTTAACGAAGTTTGTAAAATCAGTTTTGAATACCTTGAGGGGTGTACTTTATAGAATAGGGTCATTTTTGGGTGGTTTCTATTATGTAAGCCTCGCAAAGTGACTTCAGAGCTGTAGTGGTCCCTAAAAATTGGGTTTTTGTAAATTTCTGAAAAATTTCAAGATTTGCTTCTAAAGTTCTAAACCTTGTAATATCCCCAAAAAATAAAATATCATTCCCAAAATAATTCAAACATGAAGTAGACATATGGGGAATGTAAAGTCATCACAATTTTTTGGGGGTATTACTATGTATTACAGAGGTAGAGAAACTGAAACTTTGAAATTTGCAAATTTTTCCAACTTTTTGGTAAATTAGGTATTTTTTTATGCAAAAAAAATATTTTTTTTTTACTTCATTTTGCCAGTGTCATGACGTACAATATCTAGTAAGAAGCAGGGCGGCACTACCTTCTTTAAATTCGCGGTGCACGTGTCCGTGGAATGGCGTCCAGACAAACGTTTCAAAGGAAAGGACCGGCACTTCACTGATGTAGATCACAATGTAGATTCAGACTGCATAAAACATCTTACACTCCAGCTATTTATACATAAATGGAAACACAAAGGAACTGACATCATCAAAGGAGCTCCGCCTCCCTCATTAAATAAAATTCGCATATCGAATAATCGCAATGAAAAATTTGCATTGAAAAAATTCGCAATTGAAAATTCGCAATTGAAAAATTCGCAACTGAAAATTCGCAATTGAAATATTCGCAATTGAAAATTCGCAATTGAAATATTCGCAATTGAAAATTCGCAAAAAACATATCCACTCTCTATTGAAGGTGTATCATTACCCCGTCGAGGGGGTGACAGAAATAAATTGTTATTGAAAAGAGAGGCTTACTGGATCCATCGTCTTCAGACAATGGAGCCCAGGGGCCTCAACCTTGAGTACAATGTGTCCTGCTTCTTATAAGGCATTCGGCCTTATGCAATCTGATAAATATATTTATTTTTTTCTTCAGCGTGATTAATCACTGCAAGAATGGACTATGTGACTGAAAATCTTTGCCAGTAGAGAGTGGATATGTTTTTTGCGAATTTTCAATTGCGAATTTTCAGTTGCGAATTTTCAATTGCGAATTTTTCAATTGCGAATTTTCAATTGCGAATTTTTCAATGCGAATTTTTCATTGCGATTATTCGATATGCGAATTTTATTTAATGAGGGAGGCGGAGCTCCTTTGATGATGTCAGTTCCTTTGTGTTTCATTTATGTATAAATAGCTGGAGTGTAAGATGTTTTATGCAGTCTGAATCTACATTGTGATCTACATCAGCGAAGTGCCGGTCCTTTCCTTTGAAATGACGTACAATATGTGACGAAAAAACAATCTCAGAATGGCCTGGATAAGTCAAAGCGTTTTAAAGTTATCACCACTTAAAGTGACACTGGTCAGATTTGCAAAAAATGGCCAAGTCCTTAAGGGGTTAAGGGAGCTAGTAGGATTCGCCCCAAACTTTGATCTTCGGTCCCTCCTTGGGACTTAAATTTAGTCCTATCTAAACTGATGCATCCTCCCTTTGAGCCCATTGATGAGATTCCATTAAGGACACTGACACTTAAGACGGTATTCTTGTTGGCCATTACTACAGCAAGGAGAGTGGAGGAGATCCAGGCCTTTTCAATCGTACCTCCCTACCATACAGTATTAGAGGATAGAATTATATTAAAACATGCTCCGGAGTTCCTCCCTAAGGTAGTAACCAAATTCAACTGTCAACTAGAAATTACTCTTCCCTCCTTTTGCTCTCAGGCAGGATCAGAAAAAGAGAGGTTATTCCATAACCTGGACGTCAGGAGGTGCGTACTCTAGTATCTTGAATCCACAAAAGATCTAAGAAAATCTAACCAACCGTTAGTGCAGTATCTGGGACTTCATTGAGGGAAGGCGGCTAGAAAAGCTTCCATTTCCAGATGGATTAAGGCTTGCATCGTTCTAGCTTATGAGACTGAGGGTGTTACTCCTCCGCCTATGCTGAAGGCTCACTCCACTACAGCATTGTCAGCGTGTTGGGCTGAAGGTGCCTCAGCCTCTCTGGAAGAAATCTGTTGGGCTGCTACCTGGTCTAGCCCTTGTACCTTTTTCAGACATTATAAACTTGACATCTCTTCCAACAAAGACTTATCCTTTGGCCGCAAGGTCCTATTTGCTGTTGTCCCACCCTAATATGTTTCCTCTGTTATTCCTCCAGGTGGTGCTGTTGTGGAGGTGTGGGGAAAAGATGAAAATTACTGTTACCTGTAATTGGATTTTCCTTTAGCGTCCACAATGGCACAAGGAATTCCCACCCCCCCCCCAAAAAAATATAAATATATATTTTTATATATATATATATATATATATATATATATATATATATACATATGGGAAATTATAATTATGTTGTGGATTTACACGGATATGTAGTCTTGTTTATTATTGCTCTTGTTTAAAAGCCCTTTTTTCTCTGAAGCAAGTCAACCTTTTTCTTGTTTGTTTATCTGGAACCTGATTAAATGTTTGGTCCTAGGTTATTAACTGGTGTGATAAGAGGGAGGGGGCCTTTTATTGGTTGATCTCACAGTTGTTTCCTGTCCCTGAGAAGGCGGGATATCCTCCAGGTGGTGCCGTTGTGGAGGCTAAAGGAAAATCCAATTACCGGTAAGAGTAATTCTTATCTTTTTTTTTTTTGTAATTGTAAAAAATTTATGGCACAAAATAAATTTGTAATTACAAAAAAAATATATATATATATATAATCATACTTCTGATATATATAAATGCATAATTTGTGGGAAACTACTACTGATGTTTTAGCCATAATATATGTACATATATTAGAATATATTATATATTCTAAATTTTAAATAATATATATAAATATTTTATGGCTAAAAACTTATGTGTAATCTGATTTTATTCCTTTTCCATTTACATATGACATTTTACAGAAAGAGACAATAGAAAACAGGGTAAGGGCTACTACCCATCATTAGGTCACGCAGGACCATCACAATACAGCCAAACTGTAAGTGTATAATAGAACAAAGGACAACAATTATCGTCCCGTATGTATCAGGGGACCTTAAGTAAGGAAGAAATAATAACTTGTAGCAACAAAAGGCTTGTCTCAAGCCTCACATGACATGGGTATGAAAGCATGAGGCAGTGTTCCACTTAAAAAATCTAACGCCAGGATCACACAAAACATATAGGACACACAAGGAAAGAGGGTAAGGAAGGGAGGAGGGGGGCAAAGGGGTATCAAAGCATACCTGCAGAAAAAAGCCGTACATTATCTACAGATTCATATCATATCTCTAAATCCCTGAGAATCCAAAAATAAAGTCAGAGGGGTATATCTGCTCTGAAACAACTCTCCTCTTTCTTGCCTATCTGCTATCAACTCTTCCATCCTCAAGATGTGCTTAAATTCACTCGCCCATTCAATCAAAGTGGGGGAGGAACTGGTTTTCCAATGTCTCGGAATTACTATACGTGCCGCAGCCAAGAAGAGCCGTAGAGCCCCCTTCTTGACCTGCGAAATAGAGCAAGGAAGAAGTGAGAGCAGAGTAATTTGCAGTGTATTAGGTATGAATTTGTTAGAGTAGCTAGCATATATCTTTAAAACCTGCTCCCAGAAAGGACGTATCAGAGGACAGCCCCACCAAATGTGAAGCATGGATCCTCTCGTTTGCAACACCAACATTGATCTGAAACGGAAGTAAACATCTGGTGTAAAGTAGTAGGGCAATAGTACCACCTGGAGATAATTTTATAATTCTTCTCTTTGACTTGATTCGCTATTGACATTCCATGAGAGAGCGCACACAATTTCTTCACTTCTTCTGCCGAGAAAGTGGTTTGCAGATCTCTCTCCCATTTATCAATAAATGGGGCTCTCTCCCCGTTTTGGAGGTTTAACAGAATCTGATACATAGCTGATATTGTACCTCGACCGTCCGTGGAAGCTAGGTAGAGTTTATCAAAGTCTGTCAACTGACCTATCTCCTTGTCTGAAATTGTGAGTCCAGTAAATGACCTAACCTGCGCATAACCCAACCACGAAACCACGTTGAAGGCTGCATTCTGTTGAAAGGTCCCCAGAGAGGATAGCAGACCAGAAGTAAGTACATCTCTAACCCGCAGTAAACCATCATGAGCAGCTTTAATGAGGAAGGGGTAAGGCCCGGTGTAAAGGCCGGGTTACTATGTAAAGGATTCATAGGACCTGGTCTGGTTGAAATCTGTGAGGAGGACATCCAGTAATCTTAAACTACCAGGGTGTGTCTCACCAAGTATGGCCATCCATCAATAGGCGGTCTGTCGGCCAAAGCAATCCAGGGCAACGCCTGAAGAGACAGGGGAGACAGTGACTGTTCTAGGCCAACCCACAGTTTCTGAGAGTCTTTATGTAGCCAGTCCCTCAGTCTGGTGAGTACAGCCACGCTATGATAAATGGACATATTGGGGAGTACAAAGCCTCCTAAAGATTTCTGTTTAGTCAGGACCCGTTTATATAGTCTGGGTTTGCTAGCCTGCCAGATAAACTTGTTCAGCCCTTTTTGTAATTCCCGGAAGTAAGACCCAGGAACATGAACAGGGACAGTTTGGAAGAGGTATAAAAACCTCGGTAAGATATCCATTTTAAAAGCGGTCATACGGCCAAACCAAGAGAGTTGTTTAAAGGGGTTGTCCAGGATTGGGAAGATTGGAGTATGTGTACAACAATGCCCTAAATGTTACAATCGTGCCTGTCCTACCTTTACCCGACATTTCTAATGCCCAGTTTTCAAATCTCCAACTCTCAGCCGGAAGCGCTGTGTTTCCAAGACTCGGTGACGTACCGGGTCCCTTTCTGCCGAGTGAAGCCTCTTCTTCCGCTTCCCAGGGAGCCCGGTGACATCACCCTCAGCCACATGAATTATTCAAAGTGCCTGGATGGGCGGTAACAAGGCTGCAACCAACCGCGCTAAGCCACGCCCATCCGGTCCGGTGACGTCACCGGGCAGGGCGCTTTATTATGAATGAAAGAGGCAGAGCACTGAATATTAATTAGGGGGCGGAGTCACGGCAGAGATGAAACCATGCTGCCGCGCTGTGCTGGGAACCACAGTGCAGTGCGGCAGGAAGGTAGGAAAAAATAAACATAGGTGTAAATAAAGCGTGGGGGGACCATATGAGCCATATAGAAATGGTGAAAATACTTAAAAACATATGGGGGACCTTGATTCAGCTGTTAATAGGGAGTACATAAAAAAAAAAATATGAAATTTGATCCCGGACAACCCCTTTAAGGGAATATTTTTTTAATTTTCCTCCAGCGACCTTCTCTGCAGTGGCAAGTAGTTAAGCGGGAAAAGCAAGTGCAAATGTGCAGGAATTTGAATGACCAAATAAGTCAAGCTTTGCTCTTTCCATTTAATGGAGAAGTTAGTACGGAGAGTGGCTACATCGTCAGGGGCAAGAGATATGTTTAGTAACTCCGTCTTCGAAAGGTTCACCTTAAAATTGCTTAGATGTCCGAATCTGTCAAACTCACGGAGTAGAGATGGAATTGAGATATGGGGGGCGTACAACGCCAATTTATGCTGTCTATTCTTTATGCAGATACCCCTTACGTCTGGATTAAGACGAATTGCCTGTGCTAGATGTTCCATTGTGAGGACATACAAAAGAGGGGATAACGGACACCCCTGACGTGTTCCGTTATGGATCTCAAAAGAAGGAGCAAGGATGCCTTTAGTTCTAGCCCTTGCTGTATTATAGAAATCTATCCCCCAATCATATTTGCCTCAAGGAAGCCAACATAAACCGCCAGTGGACCCTGTCGAATGCCTTCTCTGCATCAACAGACATCAGACACAGGGGATTTTGTTTTTTCTAGGTTTGGTGAATCAATGTGA